>NC_061131.1:14068714-14375676 GCF_905220365.1 Vanessa cardui
GAAACATTAATGATAGTAACAATTAAGGTCAGTAATTTAGATATATTAATGATTACCTAATATATATTACTGTGCCAATGTCAACTTTGCGTATCAGCAACAATATAATATATACATATATATTATAAACGAAAATGTATTTCTAAAGAGTCTCTATTTCAGTTAAATTACATGCATAAATAGAAAGATTAACACTCAGTCAAGGCTGACTTGAGTTCAAATGACTATTCCAAAGCACAAACTATATATTAATATTTATTCTATATAAAGTGATGTATAGTCGGGCTATTATCTGATATAACTATAGAGTAAATACTTAAACGAATGCTCTTCAGATTAAGAAGCCATCAAAGTTTAAGTACACTCAAATCGAGTGTTATATTATATTGATACCTAATGTGCCTCTTATATAATACGTACTATTTAAATTTAAATATTTCTTTTATTTACGCCTGAGCCGAGATGTCCCAGTGGTTAGAACGCGTGCACTTTTACCGATAATTGCGTGTTCAAACCTAGACAACCACCACTGAATATTATCATGCTTAATATGCTTGGAACAGCGTGATGGAATATGTTCCAAACCTTCTACTCAAAAGAAGAGGAGGCCTTAGCCCAACAGTGGGAAATTCACAAGCTAATCTTGTTGTTGTTGTTGTTGTTAACGCCGCCTATCTCCTGGAATAATTGAGTTTCGAGTTTATTTTCTCATTTCTATCATATATGTATGATAACTTTATTCAATTCCTGCCTTTTCATTTTTATAAGAAACAGAAGAGGTATAATATAAATGATAATTGCCCATTCATTCGCTCACTGTAACCTTTTACTCGTATTCTATGAATGTAAAATGAAATATAAAAATAAAATCTGTCTTTTAGAAACGTTTATAGCTAACCCTCACGTCAATAGCTAATCTAGCTCTGGGTGCGTTTAAAATATGTAAATAAAAAATGAAAATAAGAACACTTGCAACATTTATTTATAAAACTGGTAATTGGTCACAGAGGTGATGGTCGATGCGCCAACATCCTTGGAAACTAAATTAACGAAATTTTTCGAATTTAGAATATGTGATAACTGGCCCAAATGAGCTTGAACAAAGCAATACAGCCAAGTAAAAAATATTCATTTAAAAATCGAACATAATTTGGCCTACCGCTTCAGTACAAATTTTGAAACTTTGAAATTTGATAATATTATTATATTCGATACTAAGCGACTCTGGCGTCTGCTGAAGTAGAAACTTTAAAGTTTAGCTTAACTACTCTTAACTTGATGCTGCAAACAAAACTTTCACGAAAGGTAACGCTCTTTATGTTTGCTTTTTTTAGATATAATCTTAAACTTGACTAACACTCTAATCCTTAATTAAGAATATATATTAAAGTTAGTTTATAACCTATGAGAAATGGAATTATTGTCTACAATTGACAGATGTTATAAAAATAATGTATCTTCGAAGTAGGTACTACTTAGTAACTTTATCTTTTTAACCGACTTCAAAAAAAGGAGGAGGTTCTCAATTCGTCGGGGCCTTTTTTTTTATTTTATTTTTTATGTATGTTACCGAATTACTCGAAGATGGCTGGGCCGATTTTGACAATTCTTTTTTTGTTTGAAAAAGTTCTTTTTATTATTTATAAAAAATTTTATTGCGTAATTATCTCAAAATGTACAAAAAAAATGTATCTTCAACGAAGAACTCCTTAATTGTTAAGTTTACCTTTTTACAACGTTTGATATTTACATATACCTATTTACTTAATTATATTTTACATTTTAATAATTATTAATTAACTAAGCCTTTATGTATTTGAATAATCTTGCTTACATACAAATAGAAACTCATACCAATAATCACAGACACAACTAAATAGAGTTTCTTATTTATATATGAACTTTTCGAATTGAAAAATTTAGTATTTCGTGTGTACGGTATCATTATTCACACTGTCCTAATCCCGAACTACGATAACAAAATTAATAGGTTACTATAACGCGAGGAAATAAAGCAAACGATTGATAAGCCCTGCCCACACGACACTGGCTTGCCCTGGTTACAAATGGCTTTGGAGATCTCCCTTTGTGGTTTAGACTGATAGATTTTTTAATGTTTTTCGAACGCCTTTGGGAAACACGCTTCTACGTTAAACCTGCTTCAATTAAATTCGAAATTGCTTAAAATGTGGCTTTATATTTTTAGTTTATTTAAACGTAAATAATTAAGTATCGTATCATCCGACACATCGTGTATTTTATAGCCTGGAATCCATCAAGTTTTTTTTATGGACTCCGTGAGAGTACCTTTATCCTTTAAATTAACTTAAGTTTGCCAATGAATTTTCTACTATGGGTAAAAAATGGGGTTTTTATTAATGTTAAGGACGTGTAGAGATTATTCCACCACAATGCACAAATGCGAGTTGGTGATTTGGGAATAATCACACATATCGACAAAAATATCAGAGTTAATGCCTAAAACGAAATGAATACATTATGTTTTTTTTGGTGGTAGGGCTTTGTGCAAGCCCGCCTTGGTAGGTACCACCCACTCATTAGATATTCTACCGCTAAACAACAGTACCCAGTATTGTTGTGTTCCGGTTTGAAGGGTGAGTGATCAAGTGTAACTACAGGCACGACATAGCATCTTAATTCCCAAGGTTGGTGGCCCATTGACGATGTAAGGAATAGTAAATATTTCTTACAGCGATATTGTCTATGGGTGATGGTGACCACTTACCATCAGTTGGCCCATATGCTCGTCCATAAAAGAATTAAAAAAATGCACACACATTAATCTCTAAGTCACTCGTCTGTGCTTGTACACGCTATTGTATATTGCGATTTCAAAGTACTTACCATTGGACTATCAACTCTTAAAAGCGATGTATTATTACTATTTACCAAGTATAAATACAGAATATAAAACGAATAAATATTTAACATAACATGTAAACCGTATTTTTCTAACATAGTTTTAAAACAAACAGTACCTTCATTATTTGTTCGGTTTGCATAATAAAGCTTATAATTAGTAAAAACAGTTGGTAAGGCGAAAGTTTTGATCTAGTATTCAGTTACATCTACGCCCCCATAGTATTGTATCTTCTCCGGGGAATGTATAATATACTTTATTTCTGGTCTATTTCATCATCATCAATTTTATTTTTATTCTATATTAAATTTTATGTTTAATATTTTTTTTTAATTCTAACTTTCAGCCTGAAAATGTCATTAGACTTACTGCTTTACTCAAGATTTTTCCTAATGTAAGTGACCAGTATAACACAAACACACAAGTACAAACATATACCCAATACATTTACATATGTGTGTGTGCTTGTATGTGAAGTACAGGCTTATAAACACGTCATCACAATTCAAACCAATATACGCACTCTTTTGATTTTTTTTAATGTAAACACATTGTTATATCCCATGTAAATCTATTATGCAAAGATGAATTTGGTACTTTGAGAAAGAATTATTTATAAATATTAACTTAGTATGCCCAACACTATTGTATAATAATATAACAATACAATTAATTTCATTTTAAGGCGTTAGTTTATATCTCTATCAGTGCCCATGACTACGGACGGTGATCACTAATCATTTGATAACACGTATAGATCTATAAACCATAACATGTATTCTAATTATAAATTAAACAAAGCTGTATAAGAACCGTTAACCTTTTTTAGACAATGTATAAAACGTCTAGTACGTATATCCGTATCTATAGCTATGCATGTGGTTAACTAAAATGACTTTGTATTTTTTAAATGTTGAAAAAGAGTAACTATTGAGTTTCTTGCCGGTTCTTCTCGGTATAATCTACTTTCCGAACCGGTGGTTCACTTAATTGTAAAATAACGATTCAAAAGTGCTTGTAAAAGCCTATTTGAATGAATTTTATTTTGATTAGATTTGATCATTATTATTTTCTAGCCTACTGTAGTGACCATTGCAATGTTACTATAAATATATTTTTCTATCTCATATAAATACGTATCCAAAATTAGTCAACTTTAATAGCGTACTGAATTAAGGAAATAAAAAAAATATACCAAAATATATATTTTTTAAGAGACGCCGCCCAACCCACTCGGCCCCGATATGGCGCCCTCGCTAGACCTGAACAACTTTTGATGACATTGTTCTAAGTCGTTGTAACATAGTGTTAGAAACATATGAATGTACTTTGAGAAACAACGATGAGAAACCGTTGTATTCAATATTTAGGAGATATATTTTAATTGTTAACTAAAAACGTTGTTAGTTTTTTTTTAGTTCAAATCTATCTATATATGTAGGTTCAACAACAACAACAACAGCCTGTAAATTTCCACTGCTGGGCTAAAGGCCTCCTCTCCCTTTAAGGAGAAGGTTTAGAACATATTCCACCACGCTGTTCCAATGCGGGTTGGTGGAATACACATGTGGCAGAATTTCTATGAAATTTGTCACATGCAGGTTTCCTCACGAAGTTTTCCTTCACCGCTGAGCACGAGATGAATAATAAAGACAAATTAAGCACATGAATCAGCGGTGCTTGCCTGGATTTGGACCCGCAATCATCGGTTAAGATGCACGCGTTCTATTCGTATGTATGTCCAATTTAAATGTATGTATGTATGTTCAACAAACGCGATGTAGGTTCAATTCAGATGAAAATGACCATAATTCTAAGTCATATTTGATACCAAACGATCCTTTGTTTGGTTATAATCCTGAATGTACTCTTAAACGGATATGACGTCTGCTCTCTCCTAAGCTCGTCCCTCCACGTTAAATATATCGGCGTACATTGGTATGTGTGAGTGACGATCGCGCTTTCAAGATACCTTAGTGTGCATGAGACAACTAAAAAAAAAACAAATTATATTTCATTTGTTATATTCATTTATTTAAAATAATTAATATCGAGTGAATAGATTTAATCTATACCCGCCCTCTGTATGCAAGTTATTTTATTTATTTAGAAATTAAAAGACCATCACAGTATAAATATTAGTCAACTTGTAACAAACTATTTACAACACAAATTACTAGGGCTAGCACGTCATGGTAGATACCACCCACTCATCGGATATTCTACCACCAAAAAATAATACCTAGTCTCTTGTTTACCGGTATGAGCAGTTGTGTAGAGTAAGCCACTATAACTACAGACTCAAAATCCATAACAACAACATAATAAAAAAAACCTAACAACATATTAAATTAGTTCATAAAATTTGAATCGTTAATTAGATTTTTAATTAACTATAATATTCTAAATCTAAATCTACTATATACAAGGAGGCTCTTACAAGTACAAACTACACAAAAACTAAAGTTATTATCATTTCCAAATGTAAATTCTACCGAGGAGAACCGTCAACAGAAGTTAGTAGTGTCTCGCTGACATTTATTATCTTTTGAATAAAAATTTACATTCAAAAACTAAATTGAACAAAACGAATAAAAACGCATTTTTCGTTCAAAACCATTCAATATGATTTGCTTCCGGGGTGCACAAACGTTGAACTCAGCAAATGCACTCACAGAAATATATAACCGCTTTTCTCAAGAAACCGCCGTGAAAATTTATTTTTGCATTACAATACCTCATTGCTGGCGAAAGGTTTCATTCAAATGAATGCTCCGGTGCCAAACATTTTATCTTCGACTTTTGTTATCTATCCAATTTAATTTAATTGGTCTGAAATACAAAATCTCACTTCAGATAGCAGTGACCTATTTAGACTTATAATAATGGAATCCGACACACTGGTTGTAAAGTAAAGTAAAGTAGCCTGTAAATTTCCCTGTGCTGGGATAAGGCCTCCTCTTCCATTAAGGAGAGGGTTTGGAACATATTCCACCACGCTGTTGCTTGCTTGTTTGATGTTTTCCTTCAGGAAAACATCGTGATAAATAATAAACACAAATAATAAATTATAAACACAAATTAAGCACATATATATAGTGGTGCTTACCTAGGTTGATCCCGCAATCATCGGTTAAGATGCACGCGTTCTAACCACTGGGCCATTTCAGCACACTAGTTGCAACCGCAGAATATTGCATACTAGTAAATTTATATTTTTGCTATGATTTCTTTAAATCCAGAGGCGAGTAAAGTCATATAGAGATCCGAAGAGGACTTTAAGGTTTTCAAACTCTAGTTGAAAATAAAAGATACAATAAAATGTAATGCGATTCTCTAATATTTCAATCGTAAAATGTTGACAACCGACTTATGTGGTACGCCGTTTTGATACGTATATGCTATGAATTTTGTTATAATTAAAGTCAATGTTGTACATCAGATCCGGTCATTTTACGCTCTTATTCCGCGGTCAGTTTTGAATTTTTGGAACGAAATTCTGTCCTGTTTATGCATGAATTTTCATCGTGTTTTATTTGTCTTTTTGAAAGTTTTCGTCTTTTTTAAAGGAAAATTAACAGTAGTTTTCTGGTAAAATATTGAATGACTTTCAAAATTTATGATACTGCGGTGTTATGAGGTTCCTGTGATGTAGCCATTGAGTTCAACAACAATAAAATCAGTCTGTAAATTTCCCTTTGAGGAGAAGGTTTGGAACTTATTCCACCACGCTGTTCTACTGCGAGCTGGTGGAATACACATGTGGCAGAAATTCTATGAAATTAGACGCATGAAGGTTTCTTCGCGATGTTTTCCTTCACCGCCAAGTACAAGATAAATTATAAACACAAATTAAGCAATTGAATATTCATATATTGGTGCTCGCGTGGTTTTTAACCGACATTCATCGGTTTAGATGCACGCCTTCTAACCACTTGGCCATCTCGTCTCATAATCGTCCGTTGAGTTCGCTCAATGTAAAATCTCAAATCGTCGAAGTTCTTGAAAATCTACTCATACTGTTTTATAAGGCGGTAAACAGTTAAATTACTTCAAACCGCTATACAATCAATTCACTTCCAGCGACACTTCGAGAGCTAACTGTAAACATCGTTAATTAAATTGGCCAGCTGGTCATTATCGCAAACACCTGATACCTTAATGTAGGCGGACTAACAATTTAGTCATCCGATGATAAAGTCAGTACTAATCATTGTCATTGGTGGTGTAAGAAATTTTAACAATTCCTTACATGGCCAATGTGCTGCCAACGTTGATCACGGCGATATCTTCAAACTGAAAAATAAGTCATGCAGCTCAGCGATAAATTATTTGATAAGAATCCCACTTACCCAGATCGACATACATCAAGTAGTAACCTAACATATCCATTTACTTATGAAAAGCAAATATCAGAAAGTAATCGCTTAAAAATACCTGAACCTTATAAATGTCACTGAGGCGATTATTAGTGACATAACGCCGTCCTATTCACTCGTATGACAAACCAACAAGTAAAGAGAGATAGAAAGATAGAATTCATTAATTAAGTAAGCTGAACAGGGTATTGGACTACAACAATTTTACCCAGAAATGTATAATTATCTTCGACTGACGAGTTTACATATTGGCATATATTATGGCCGTCCAGAATGCCTTTACCCCGTTACACATTGACAACTTGCGGGTCATAAGTTGAGTATCGTGGCGTGGACTAATTGCTAGCGACTCAAGCTCGCTCGTTGACACTGATCAATAACAGAGGAACTGGAACGTAGTCAAAGAACAAGAACCATTAACTGATGCAGTTGCAATAATGGATGCATTAGTAGAGCGATTTTTTTCTAATAAATCAAAAGCATAAAATTCCTGGAAATTATTGCCGAGTTTAAGGTATACATGTAAAAGCTTTCACAGTCGTAAATTTTTGACTCTATGAAATAAACCTTTTACAGGAAGTAGAGTAGAAAGGTGATCTATGATTTTCTAGCTATGGTCGGTATTAAATCGTCTCTTCTAGGAAAAAATGATATACCCATTTATATTCCAAGCGTTCGCGTAGACGTGAAGTATATTCGGCGAAAATCTCCTCTGGAAAATTATTTAGACTTTACGTACCTCAAATTTTTTTCCCCAGTGCAGAATATGTATCGGCACGTGAGGGTTTTTGTTATGGTTTTACAATCTCATAAGAAACAAATTTCTTCTCCTCTGAAAATGAAGTTGAACTACTTCTGCTGCGCTGCTCCACTTCTTATTCTAAAATTTGTTGCGACAAATGCAAGTGACCCCAAGCCTTGGCACTTAATCTTTAGTTTAAATGGTCACGAGTTCAACGACATTCTCATCTTTTCTGTGTCTTGTGGAAATCCTGCTATCTCCTGATAATTTTGAACCCAGAAAATTTCAAGTACAATGGCAAGATAATTCAAGATAATACAAGCTATTTGACCAGCGAAATAATTGAGATAATAAAAAGGAGATCCATTAAAGGAGTATTGCTGAAAGAGCGACCTCTTTCAAAGATTCTTTAGATGAAGAATACGCTGTGATTGAATAAAGCGGATGACATCACTGAGTTCAAATTCTTATGTCCCTGGTGCTCAAATTTTCCGCTCGAACTCGTCACTGATTATAATAACAAGATTCAGTTAAATTTGACATTTCATAGAATATAAAAAAGTAGCATTATAATCTTGATATACAATTCCTTAGATATTTTTTTTATAACACAGCATATATATTGTACAACAGCGACTGATTAACGTCTTGACTCTTCAATCACAAATAACTACTCTTTTATTATTAACTGTTTGCCACTTTATATACCACTTTATTTTGAGTGAATACAAATCATAGATATTAGAAAAGTTGGTCATTTCTTACTATACCAATGAGCACTTCATTATTATAGAGAGTAACACACTATGTAAATGCAATATGTACTCGTATCGCTTTCAATACAATTTTTTTTAATATAAAATTCAAAGTTATTAGTATCCAAAGTTAAACCTACGCAATCTAATCATGGAAACCAATATCTTGTATATATACTGATTCAGCGTAGGATGCTTGTTAAACAGAAAGTCTTTTCACGTAGTCTGTTATAAAAATAATAGAACATTTTTCGGAAAAATCTTCGTTCTACGTATGTGTCTATAATATATAAAGCAAAATTTAAATAGTGAAGGTGTATGGTCGCCTGACAGATTTCGGTTAGAGTGACCTTTGTCAAAGGAGTGCACTATCTTTTTCCATCACTCTTGTTTATAAATATACTAGTTGTCGCCAAGACTTCGTTCGCATTTAAGGGGATTGTCATGTGTTAGGCAAAAAAGCAGCCTACGTTCTTCCTTGAAGTGCAAGTTTGCTTCATACCGAATTTCATCGCATTCGGTTCATTGATTTGGTAGTAAAAGAGCGACAGACAGACAAACAGATAGAGTTACTTTCACGTTTACAGGATAAGAATATGTATATATATTTTTAAATTGTGTATTATGCTGAGAGAGCACATATAAGATCGCAAATGTCACGTGCGATTCTCTCTTATAATCAATTCGGTGGCAAATCCAATACAACCGAGAGGAAGCAAAGAAGTGATGTTCATGATTTCAAAGGTACGGGGAGTTTAAATATTACCAGTCTCCTTGCTGATGCCAACGTATGGGACTTTACATATTGCTAGACTCCATGCAGCTACTGACAATTTCTCTACAAAAAATAACCCAAACCGAGGCTTAAATATGTTCCGAACCTTCTCCTCAAAGGGAGAAGAGACTTTAACCCAGCAGTGGGAAAATTACAAGCTGATGTTGTTGTTGTTGAGACTTGAATCGAGAGCCTAGGAATCTGCATTATTCTAGCTCCTAGACCAACGATGCAGTCAGAGTCAATGTGGAACATCGGACATATTGTTACGCAACGCTTTCAGCTCGCCAGTAAACGCATCAATGCTCGCGATAACGAGAATTTGAAATAAATTGAAACCGACACCGTTATGTGAGCTGTTTTAACTTAGATTTTTAGAATATACACGTATTTTTATTTGCATAAAATAACGAACGTAGTACCCAGTTCGTGGACAAAACGTTTTTATTTTAAATATATTTATTCATAATAGCAATCAAAGTATTAAGACACTTACAGCTCGAAATACCTTTCAACTGTTACAAAAAACTGATAAGAAGAATATACAAGAACTTAATTCAATACGAATATTACACAAACACAATAAATTTCAGATTTCTATATGCCTTAATTTAAGGATTTCATCAGACGATAAATATATTACCAGGACAAACAGAGATGGCGAGTGATTTAATTAATTATCCTATATTCCAACCCTTCCTCATATAATTTACCGCGAAACAGCAATAATAATTAGTACTGAGTGTTCAGATTTTAGGGTGAGTTGCCAAGTCCACAGCACAAGGGACAGAACATTTTACTTCCCAAGATTGTCGTGATTGGTAATTTGATCTTTGATTAATATTCAGTACCGATGTCTATGAGTAGTACTGGCCACTTAACATCAGGTATTTGCTAGTCTGTCTATCAAAATGCCATCAAGAAAATTAAGCTTTACAGCACTCAAATAATAAGATGCATATGTAGCCTCTAATATCTAAAGTCATCACATTCGTTGGAAATTGGTGGCATCAGAATGCCAACTCTAGTACCTGTAAAGTAGTAAATTAAAAAGATGTCTCCGGTATCCTATTATACACTTCTGTCCTTATGTACGGAATCTCTCCTACGAATTGGAAAGTAACGAGAGAAAAGATGTTCTACATCAAAAGACGTTCTGATGAGTATTAGGGCGCCATAACGATAGGACTGACACGTTTGACCCACAACATGACGCTGATTTACGCCGTCATGCTTTTTGTCCGCCAACATTCTCTTCTCCCTGCTGTGTTGCTATTTATTATTATAAGAATAAAATATTTATTTAACTATGGAACCGTATATACCTAATACATATTTACTTAATATATACTAACGTAGTCTACTTATCTGCCAGACGTATCGTAACAGCTACATTTTCATATAACAAGTTAATATTCTTTTAAAACGTATAGGCTACTTTGGAAACATTTTTCAACAAAATATTGCCAGTAGCACATGACAAGATAATTTTACAACATATTAAAATTTTCTGCCCATTTGCCTCTTTATGGCAGCATAGCATGCAAAATAAATAGGTTGCCACAATTTGTTAGTCAGACCTCATTACTAATTAACGAACACGCGAAAAATCCGTAATATTGCACAAAATTTATCTCTATTCATAAAGTGTGGTTGAAAAGGTAATTCTGGACATATTAATTAGATATATAAGTGTATTAAATGTACTTACCGCTGTGCTATTTCTTCTTTATTTTAAGGAATTCACTGTTTTCATTTCATTAAAAAGTAAAATAACAAAGACTGCTGCTAGGCGAAATCTTTGGAATTCATTCTAAGATATACTGCATCGCTTTGCTTAAACGCGTGTTGGTGGAAACACATTTGTTTCCATCTTCATTCATGAGATGATTTATAGACAGATATTAAGCATATGAAAATTGATTAGCGCCTGTCTAATTTTGTATTCTAACTACTGAGTCATGTCTAATCTTTAAATGATTTTATTAAACAAAACCATTTAATGATCAAATAAACTCACACATTGCGACAACACATGACTTCAAAAATGAAAAATATTTTAAATAAAGATCAATAAAAAATTGTGTAATTTGCTTCCTTTTTTCATAAAAAATTTATGATGTATTTATTTGATATCATTGGTAACATACCAAATACCTGTCAATAGATATGGGTATAGTAACAGCTTGTAAATTACCCACTGCTGGGCTATGGCCTCCTCTCTCCCATTAAGGAGATGGTTGTGGAACATATTCCACCACGCTGTTCCAATGCGGATTGGTGGAATGCGCATGTGGCAGAATTTCGATTTCGAAATTATACACATGCAAGGTTATCTCACGATGTTTTCCTTCACCGCCACGAGATAAATTATGAACACAAATTAAGCATATATAAGGTTCTTGCAAGGGTTTGAACCCGAAATCATCGGTTAAGATGCACGCGTCCTAACCTCTGGGCCATCTCAGCTCTTTCAGATGAATGACGAAATAGTTTTTATTTGTATTACCAATTTCCTAACAACTTGTTAAGTTACACAGTGTTCTTGTTAATATGTTAGTGAGAACAGTCGACAGTAATTTTAACTTAACATAAAATCAAAATATATCTGCTATATTCAAGTATTATAAGATCTTAAAAGTACATTGGAAACTTTAAATTTCAAATGGTTAAATTTAAAGTGCCTTCAATTTATTTATTTGTATATTTAAAGTGGTCGGCGGAATTTCATTATATAGTCGAACTTCCTGACCCAGGAAGGACGTATTGACTTTGCGGAGTTAGCGGCAGGCGTAAAGTTCAAGTTTATATTACTTCTCTTGTTTATATTATGTTTCTGACTGTTTCTATCATTGACAACGATATTGACACAGACAATTCTAATAGCTAGGTATTTAATCAAATTTTACTACTTATGTATGTAGTAGTACCAGAGGTGGCATAACGCGTGGGCGCGGGCCACCGCCCACGCCTCGCGGTGCAAAGGGCCTCGCGTCCGAAATTTAAAAAAAGGCAAAGGCTTCACAAAGTGTTGCCAACATTAAGATTCGATCTTGCGCCGCTTCTAAGTAGTACACACATGTCGATCCATACATTAAAATCTCATCTCTAAACTAAATATGTAATCCTATTTTGGATTTCGTTAATAGCAACATAATCTATACTTATATGTAAATTGTAAATGTGACAGTAACTCTGTCTGTCTGTCGCTCTTTCACTGTCAAACCAATAAACCGAATTTGACGAAATTTGCCTTGAAGTAACCTTGAACTCCAAGGAATATAGGCTACTTTTTTGCCTAATATCATATTAGATAAAATCAACCCATAAAACGCGAGTGAAACTGCGAGCGATAACTAGTATGTAATACAGTAAGAAATGTATGTTTGGGCGAAATTAAAATAAAAACCAAGTAACAGCCAGTATATGTCTCACTCCATGGCAAAAGCTTCCTATCCTTGTAGCGGAAAACTTTAAGGCTTGCTTTGCCATGTAACTACAAGGCATTTATTATCATTTTCAGCTATCACAAGCAGGTTTACTCAGGATATTTTTCATCAGCTCCAAATCACAAGTTAATTTTGTAGTAATTGTAAAATGACGATTCAAAGGTGCTTGTAAAAGCCCACTTGAATAAAGTTTATTTTGATTTTGAGCAACTTGCCACTTCATTGACATTTTAACATTCTCTTTAAACAAAAACATCATCGTGTTTATTTAAAACTAGCGCGCACTGGTAACTCTTGTCACGGTGACTGTTTCGTCACTCACTGGAGGTGCGCGCAAATGTCATGTCGTAATGTGCGCGCACCTCCATACATATTCACGGACTTGACAAGAGTGACGAAAGAGTCACCGTGACAAAAGTTACCAGTGCGCGCTAGTGGTTAAAGTCATTATAACAATCCCATCACTTTTCATAACATGCCTAGAGAAATATACCTACAAAAGAAGTCTTTATCGGGTAATATATGTAATATACTTTTAATAAAAATTATTTAATCTGAGGTTATGTAACTTGTATGAATCTTATTTGAATTCATATTACTAGTGTATAAGCTAGTGATTTAAAGCAAGACAAACAATATTACGAATATTTTTTTAGCTTCTTTATCGATAATATCCATCCACGTTGTTTTCATAAAATATTTCCTGTCCCGACACGGGCTGATACTGTTCTTTAATATATGTAAATTGTTAACGAAACGAGCCGAGTGAATATGACTCGGTGGTACACGTGGATCGTTACCATCGATTACTGGTTTAAAACCAGCCAAGCAACCCTTGTGTGTTGCTGTTTTAGACGCATATTTTCTATTTTAAAAGTCCCAAAATTGTAAAATACAGTACAATTTTGGGAAACATTAGGAAGATCGGCATGTGTCAAACAGTTATGATCCAACTGGGAGAATAAGTACCCAATATATTATACAAATCAATATGATCGAATGCTCCGATATGAATGTTGTACGTACGGTCGATGCTTTGAGTGGTTTCTGAGAAACATTGATTTGATTACTGCGAATTTTCGAGAAATTCGATAAATTTTTAATAACCGGTATCTCGAGCTTGATTCCAGGACCTCAAAATCTGAGGCATTATGGCTTTTTACTAGAGCATCGAGCCAGTCATAGTGACAATATTATGGCATTTACATTTGCATACACTCGCATTGAAGCAACGTGATTGAAGCTCAACCCTTAACGACTGAGGGAGCAAAAGAGCTGTTAACTTTAATTAAACATTCGCGTTTCAATGTAATTTTATAGTTCCCAATCTCAGACTTTCCAAGGTTAAATTAAAGATTTTACCCTGAGATATTTTTTATATAATATATAGAAATGGCATCAGTATCGGGCCGAGCGATCTCTCCTCGGTACTTTGAGAGAGCTAATACATATCATCACACGCCCAGGGACGGTTTTCTTATCTGTCGAGCTATTCTGTAAGAATCAAGTCGTCCCTCATCTTAGAACACGATCTTGAAATGTCAGTGTGAAATTCGACATAGACTTTAATAATTACAAAATTAAAACGATGAATAACTACTGTTTTATGTATGACATAACATATATGACAGGCACATTGTAGGTATAAATTTTAGACAGCTAGAATTACATAATAAATTGATTTAGTCAGTCAGTTTTTTGATTGATTATATAATCCAAAGTGTCATTCTAAATAAATATATAAAAACATGAAAACTAAATAAAAAGGTACATTACCAAGTCTTTATACTAAAAGTTAATTTAGTGGACATTCTCAAAAGCTGATGATGGCTTCAGGCGCCAGTCTAAAAAGTCTCCGGTCTATAGAAATTGAGATCTAGAGACGGTCAGCAAACCTCCTCCATTGAGCCGACTTTTATATGGGATTATATATCACAGCCAAGGATAATCCATTAAAGCAAAAATCGAACAGTTAATACTCTCTCAGATTTATTTTATTTCCATCATTCGATTCGCAGCGTTTAATTAAAGCGATTGGTTAAATATGTTAGCTAATTTGTTATCAGCGAATCAGAGTTTCGAAGAGTAACTGTGATTTAATTTGTGTGTGAAATCAGCAAATGGACTGCAATTATTTTAAATTACAAGATATATTGCATCGTATACCAAAATGAAAAAAAGGAAAATCAAAATATACTTTATTCAAGTAGGTTTTTGCAAGCACCGAAGTGTCATTTAACAAACTGTATTTAGTGAAGCTACCACCGGTTCGGAAAGTAGATTCTATTGAGAAGAACCGGCAAGGAACTCAGTAGTTTCAATATTTAAAAATACAGTCATGTTAGTTAATTACAATTAAATATGTATACAATATATCATGACTGGAAGTCAACGAGTATTAGTTCCACGCCTTCTATTGTCTATATAATCTTGTATCAGATGCCATATTATTACAGTCTTAAAATTTTAAGTTCACTCGTGAAACAAGGAATATGAGAAGCCTGAAAATTTAATTAAGAATATTAAATTCGCGGATTTGTTTACTAAGTTTTAACAAAATCGCGAAAATATATTAAATATTAAATACAGAAGTTAATTATTATTTGTTATCATAAATTATAATTATGCTATTTTTTCTTTTATTTGCCGCGTTTCGATAACCGCCGATATGAAAGTGACTCACTTATATTGAAATAAATTGTCGGTTGAGTGATTTGTTTTTGAATGAATTGTATTGTATTACATAAAATGTTGTATAATGTTCATGATGAGGTCCTATTGATAAACCATGATGACCCTAAACAGAGGTAAAATTGCCTCAATACTTTAGTAACGAAAACTTTAGTGATTGATAAGAAAGTTGACGTATTTAAACAGATCAAGATCACCAATCGCCAAAACAGTTTTGAGTTTTCCTAATTTTTACCACCCAAAACTCAGGCCTCGGAACTAGGAACGAACCTAGTCAACTAAAAAGGGGTGGAGTCCTCAAACTCAATTTAAATTCGAACAAACATCAGTGAGATTTATAATTAACGTAGAAAAAGACATATATAAATAAGTATGTACTATTTGGAATACATCATGTAAAAACGTACATGTCAATGTTTATGAAACCAAACTTACATTAAAGCACATTGGAATTCTCCAATTCTCTGTTAGATTATAATCAATTGCTTCTGTGCTAACCACTACTATAAGTCCTGTGTATATGAATCCTTTTGAGAATGGCCGTCGTTGCCGAAATCGCTCAAAAGAGGCAATCATTTCAAGGCGTCAAGTGTGATAAGATGGTGAAAATCGGAATAGTACAAGGATTTTTTTGATACTATGCTATGTCCATATGTACAAATTTATATCTTTTGCTTACACGTGTGTTTAAATATAAAGGAGTATAAATTAATGCGGTCCGTTTTCAAAATATGATTTTTTTAAGGTATAGATTGGTGGATGAGCATATGGGCCACCTGATGGTAAGTTGTCACCATTACCCATAGATAATGACGCTGTAAGAAATATTAACTATTCCTTAAATCGTCAATGCGCCACTAAATTTGGGAACTAAGATATTATATTCCTTGTGCCTGTAGCTACACTGGCTCACTCACCCTTCAAACCGGAACACAACATATATTGAATACTGTTGTTTGACGGTAGAATAACTGATGAGTGGGTGGTACTTACCCAGACGGGATTGCACAAAGGCCTACCACCAAGTGATTTGGGCTATTATGTTTTTTTTTTTCAGAGACATTTAACGGTTTCAAAGAGCAAACCTCTTTCAACATTCTCAACTCAACATTTTATCCAATTGGAATTCGAAAATTGCCTAAGAGATGGGAAAAATTATGTAATAAATTCTAAAATAAATATATTAATTTCCAAAAAAAGGCATTATAATTTGTACTTTCAATGCAATGAATTATTATAAAAAAAACGCCTACGTTATCGAGATAGACATCTTACAAGCACGCGTTTGCACTATAAATTTCAATTCGGTCATTGACCTGAGAGCCTAAAGAAAACAAATGCAATTTAAAAATATTAATTGAATCATTAACAGACATATCATTTTATTCTACCACCTGTCCTAAAAGCCAAAATTTCCAAGCTGCTTTATACAGGTTTATTTAATAGAAAAAGATCATAAATTCCTATTTTCCCTGAACCGGGATTTAAAAGCAGAAAATCTGCATTTTATAACCTTCCCTAATGAGTACCTACACAAACTTGCAAGGTCCAACAGAAAAACCACATACCTCAGGAAGAAAATTTTAAAATTTAATGGTATTAAATACGGATACTGCGAATTCTAATTTGTTTTGTTCCCCATCTGACCTCGTTTTTCAATTATCACTACAAATAGCATAACTATTTATTATTTAAATCGTATCGCAGTGCTACATTTATTTAACAAAATAAAATATAATATTCGTGTTTCTGTAAATGTTAATTAGTGTACCTAATTAATATTCGGCGTTACAACTGTTTCCGTAACATATTGTAATCTGTTAACTATGTACCTACTTATGTTTCCAACGAGGTAGATTTATATGAGTATGAGATTTATTACTATAAATCATACGTATTAAAAAGTTATTCATTCCAATTGTAACGGATTTTTGTACGTGAATATTTTATTAAAAATTATGTTTGCTTTTAAAATTAATTAAAAAACTAAGAAAATCTTTACTTACTTACTTCTTACTTACACAAACAAAGAAAGAAAAAAATATATAATTATTATTTACAATAGTACATTGATTAGACGACCCTTGATGTATCTGGTTTCAATCCAATAACCTGGAGTAATCAATCTGGAAAGTTTTCAGGACAAGAGTATCTGTTTACCAGATGAAAGCGTCACTTGCTTTGATTCTTATTTTTCGTCGTTTATGGACCTTTTGCCGATATTTTAGAGTTCTTTGGTATCAATATCTTCCTACAAAAAGATTGCCTCTAAAAACATAATATGACTTACTTACTTAAAATAACCTGACATCTGATATGACTTACTCAAATCAAAATACAGCAATACTAAAAATTGCTGGTGGTTATAGGTGATACTTACTACTTCGGTAAGTACATGCAACACACCGTATATTCTTCCACCATATATCGCCTATGTGGTGAGCTAGCACAAACCTTCCACCAAGAAAAAAATTCTGTCATACGGCTGGCTCAACAAAACACAGCTTTAAATTTTAAATTTTGGAATTGTCTCATCAGAAGATTTATCAGAACATTAGCCAGTTAAAAAGATAATACAAAGAGTATCTATCCATATTCTAGATTATATTCGCGTCACCCCATCATTGACACCCCATTTATCCGTACAAAACGCGTCGCTTCCCTTTTTCTGCGAATAACCAAGGTGTGTAACGCTCCCGCAGCGTTGGTGTTTACCGATCAATATAAGCCTACCCGGCCTACCATAGAGCAAAGGTGAATAAATATTCTGGCCGGGAGCATTTTATCCTAAGCCAAATCTACATTAGGCAATAGCTATCATTGCGGCCAAGTGCAAGTTTTTCTGCTACACTACTGTATGGATATGATTACGATAAAATCACGAGTTACTTAAACTCTATCGAGATGTCATTTTGGGCGAAACTAAGACACAAGATGGTTACCTCTTAAAGATCGACCAGAGGTAAATAACCTCGGTACTGAACAGAGTGTATTCACAAAGTGAATTATATGTATATTTCTTAAGTCATCTATAACCATTCTTGTTTTTTGTAAATTATTGTTTTTTGGTAGAAAATGAAATTATTGAATGAAACCTTACATACATGTTTCATCAATTCACATTGAAATCAAACCTGTCAAGAGTGCCCTGTTAACGATCAAATTTATTAGGGACATTTGTTTGTCAATACCATAATTTCGACAAATATTATCAGGTATGACGAAGTTATATTCATAATGTCCTCAGTATCAAATGTTTTGACAGTAAATCTGTCAGCATTTCATTACTCCATTTCGCTTATTTTTTCATATAATATTTCCATAAAAACTAGAATATCATGATTAAATAAACTTTTTGATATTTTTGGACTTGCGTTGCCACTTTGTCCTCCATGATGACTGTCACCCTTATGCCATCAGTTACTAGAATAGAGCGAAATCAAATTTAATAACTCGCCTTTTCCTCTAGACGAAAGACATATTAATTGATCTGACTTTGATCAGCGTTTCAGAAAGTGGAGAATAGTTGCTTATATGATATCAATAGGAAGACTGAGATTCTGTTTGAAAAAACTCGATAGAACACGTTCAAACGTGCTTGACGAACAAGCCGTCAGTAGTTACACCAGATCTCGCGTATATCTCAACTCGTCATGTCTTTCAGCCGCAGAAATATTGAGAATATCAGCATATCTGGTGAATGTATTTGAATTTAGAACAGTTACATTTTTTTTATAAATTCTCATCCAATTGACACGGTATCATAAGTCTTTCATCTATTGAGTTTTATTATAAGACGTGCGAGACACCGCGACCTCGCTCGCGTATCGATTCATCGCTTGAGTGCTTCCACGACATTGGAATTTTCTACAACTTTACTATCTCTAACGCTTATCTATGACTAACTTAGTATCACTTTAATGTGTAAGAGTTACCCAACGTTTTAAAGTATTCTTTCTTCAGCATAGTTTTCACAAACCCTACTGGGTTTAGTTTAAAAAGAGTGTCACTTATTATATTCCTTTATCTTATACTTCTTTTTACTTAGTAGTATTATGTTATACAGTACATTTACTACATTCTTGGAACGAAATTCTTTTACAGTAGAATGGACTGGGTGTAATCGTCACGTAAGAAAATAAAGTCATGCCTCTCCAGGCGACCATTGCCTCTCTTTATCTTTCTCCCTGTCTCTTTCTATCATATAGGGTTTAGAATAGTATTATTTAATCTTACTTTTAGAATTATTTTAATTTACACAGAATTTTTATTTTTTGTCATCTATATATTCTCGAACGCTGTAAATTTATTTCATTGTGTCTTCATCTTAAAAGACATATACACACATACTCTACGACTCATCTCTTTTTTTTATTAAAAAAATATTTGCCATTCGATTTAGATTGAATAAAAGAATATCCATACGAACACACTATTGCATTTTTAATCTAAGAATCTATTTTGGTAACACGTACTTCATCTATACATATAATAAAATTGGAGTGTCTGTTTATAATACTAAAATAGACCTTTTTTACTCAATGCATATGTATGGACACACGGTAAATATACCAAAATTAATATAATAATAAACATTTTGTAGAACATTTGTCTGTCTTTCTGTCTGTCTGTTCCGGCATTTCTGACCTACACTGGCAGATAACTGATATAATAAGGAGTAACTTAGGCTACAATAATATATATTTTTTTGTTAAATTCAATCGCGTACAAGGTCGCGGGTACAGCTAGTCTATTATATATTTATAGCCCACACTTATCAAACAAACAATAAAGACGTGTGTTTACAAAAATATTCAATTTTTATTCAAGAGGAACATTATGTTACAGACACGCCGAAAATATTTCGCTATGTTTATATGTATATCTGTCTGAAGACGTACTATCATGTGGAAGGATTTATATGTGATACTTGGCATAGCTATATCTATTAGCTGATTTCGTGTATTATATTGTCTATTTTTATCGCAAGAGACCTTTTTGCTGGATTTTTTCTTGTTTTTGTCAAAGATAAATGTATATATAGAAGATTCTTTGAGATTCTTATTTCGAAGTCAAGGTCAAGAAAAATCGTCACATTTCCACTGAGAGCAAATAATTTATGTCATAATTATATTTCTGTATGTGTGTAATTCATTCATAGCGTTGTTATAAAACTTTGGATTGTTGATACTATAGTTTTATTCCGTATATTGAGTGTCAATAATCTATCACCGGTTTGGAAAGACAGAATCGAGTTATATGTGATTTCCAACAATTACATTTTGGATACAACAACAACAACAGCCTGTAAATTTCCCATTTCCGGGCTAAGGCCTCCTCTCCCTTTTTGAGGAAAAGGTTTTGGAACATATTCCACCACGCTGTTCCAATGCGGGTCGTCGGAACAGAAATGTGGCAGAATTTCTTTAAAATTACACGTGTAGGTTTCCTCACGATGTTTTCAAATACAAATCAAGCACACGAAAATTCAGTGGGTTTGAACCCGAAATCATCTTTAAGATGCACGCGGTCTAACCATTGAGCCATCTGTGCTTGCAATTCTAGATAATTGTAATTATTTTTTTTATTTGGTACAGCATGAAGCTTGACATCCAAAAGTCGTATCTTATATCAACTTTGGCGTACTAATCTTTATATATTAAATGTAAGTGATCATTTTAAATGGTGAATCAACTTGAGTTTGTCGTTAGCAGTAGTTGACTATGATGGTGCTTGTGGGTTAGGGCGCATTGTAGCTTCTATTGGTAGCTCCGTAGAAATAATGATTGGCATTTTCTGTTCATACAATGTCCTTTGTTTATTCATTTATACTAGAAGCTTGATCGATTATTATTGACGACTGGAAAGAGTTAATACTGAACGCAATTGTATTTTCATACTTAACTTAGCGCTATTGACATATTATATTTGAAAATATGCATGAAGTTCATGACGATAAGCTATTAACTCCAAATTTAAATCCATTGTAAGTTTGTAAGTTTATTTTTATTTGTTTATGTTTATTTGTAAGTCACATTAAGGACTATATTAAGACCAATCGTCAGTATACGGTTTAACAAATCCGCTGGAACATTCGCTATAATTATAACTACTTTAGAAGTACTTCAATTATTTACTCTTAGCGTACATAAGAATTAACAACATTAAATGCTTAAAGATATATACCAATATGAACTAAAACTAGTTACTGTATAAATCTTGACCGCGTGGAATGGTGGCAAGAATGCTAGCAGCATTTCCCTGTTGAATCGCAATTCCGATCCTCTGGGCAAAAAACGAACCAGCCCTCCTGTCACCAGTGGAGGCAATGAAGCGAGGTGTTATACTTTTGATAAAATTATACTATATTATATAAATATAAAATATTATATAAATATAAAAGAAGTACTTATAATCGATATCTATTATATAGATCTTCTAAATCTTTTCTAGAATCTTATAATCTAGATAGATTAAGCGTGATCATATTCTTGCGAAGCCGGAAAAGTAGATGGTCTATACTAATATTATAAAGAGAAAAAAAATATATATTTGTTTGTAATGAATCTTTCACTATTCGAAAGCTACATTATCCACCAGTAACATAGGCTATATTGATTACTATAAAAAAAAGGATCCTTACTAAATCTTAAGAAACCTAACCCAAGGTTGTAAAAAACTAATGGCCACCCGTGCGAAGCTGGGACGGGCCGCTAGTATAAATTCAATGTATGAAATTTTAAATCCCTTATGAATGACCAGCCATTTATTCAGCACGATTAATTGACTACTGTTTTCAGGCATTAAATGCAAATGGATTATTTTAAAAATATGTTTTTATAAATTATTTTATTCATATTCATGTTTTATTAACGTAGTTTTATGTTACGTTCACAATTTTAACTGTTAGTATGATTAATATTAACGACGACTAAAATGTCCTAATATTTTTAAATTTCACAATTTTAAGAACACAAAAATACTAGAATATTACACACAGTGCAATGTTATCTATCTTTCGGCAGCAAAGACAATGAAATCCATAATATTGATATTCAGCTTAAGAGAACCATAAAAAATTTAAACGTTTTCCTTAAAATAAAGTTAAGCTTATCTATATTATTTATTTTTTATTTGGCTATAAAGCTTGTTCGTGAATACTAAAGGGTATAAATTATATTTAAATCATATAATGGTTTCTATTTATAGCTTGACCCGTGCTGGGTCGGGTCGTTATTAAATAACTAAAGCTCAGTACACGTGACTCAAGTAACGAAACCCAATTTCGTTATGATATTTTGTTATATTCTTATACTAAATTAAATATTAAAAGAAAGTCAACGACATTCATAACAGCTACTGTAAATTTGCTCTCCCTTTGAGAAGGTTCGGAACATATTCCACCTCGCTGTTCCAATGCGGATTGAGGGAATACACGTGTGGCAGAAATTCTATGAATTTAGACATGTTGGTTTCCTCACGATGTTTTCTTTCAGCGCCAAGCACGAGTTGCATTTCAAACCCAGGCAGAATTTAAACCCGCAATCATCGGTTAAGATGCACGCCTTCTAACCACTGGGCCATCTCGAATCTCTCAAGAAAGTCAAACAGACAATTATTTCTAAGAATAAAATATTTTCACGGTGACGTTAATATCAAACGGGCTTTTAAAGAAAATTTCTATTTCAGCGAGTGTTTAACAGTCGGTGGAAACAATTCGGATAAACTAGGAATTACAAATTCTTTACATTTTTAATTTGCAAAGGCTTCTGTATCTCAAACCAATACTGAAGTGTTTCTCAAATTTATACATAGAAGAGTCTTAGGAAGTCTCTTTATGTAATATTAAAATAACCGCTTATAATTTACCTGTTTACACCAAATTGGCATTATTTTCAATGTTTATTTGTCTGTCTTTTTGTTTGTTGGACTGGACCAATTTTGATGGGACTTTCACAATAAGGTATAATTTTATTTTAGATTTATATAGAAAATAAAAATAAAGTCACCTAACAATGACCAAATAGTGTCTAGTACCTCGCACTATACTTTTTTTATCAAACGCTGTTCACGTACTTTATTGTTCTTGTATCATGTATCTGTGCTGACGTGGTGAATCGAACTACTACGTAATAAATTATTCTGCCTACATACGATAAGGTGAGGAATCAAATCAGATCTCATAGATTCCATAAAAGTGGAACTGGATGTATTCTCTTCATTTGACATTGTTTAGAGCAAAGATACCGTTTACCATAAGCAAAATATTCTTAAAATAAGTAGAATCATAAAAGCAATTTTGAATTCTCATATTGCACTGTATTAAATCTTAATCTACCACTAGTTCGGTCAGTAGATCTTACTGAGAAGAACTGGCAAGAAACTCTATAGTTACTCTTTTTCACTTTAGCTACAGGGTATGTCAGTAAAGCATTCACCAGACAATTTAATCATCTGCATTTAATAAATAACTAAATAAACCATCCAGATCCGATCCCCCATCCCTGCATTTAAACCTGCATTAGTGTAGAAATCTCTCTTTAAAACACTCATTATTAAATAATTATTACGCGTAACAGATACGGTAATTAAGAAATTAAATTGAAAATTAACGCAGCGTGAAGTAATTAAACGGTACGACCGGCAGTAAATATATATCAATTTAATTGAATCACCAAAACCTTCGTGACGGTTCGGTAATTTTACAAAAGTTTTAACTATTTCGAATTTACAGTGTGATAGTTATTATGTGGTATTTTGTCACAGAGTTAATAGGGGAAACTTAAACTTCAACTTAAAAATGTAACATTCGTTTTATCATTTATTAATACTTTTCGATCATTATCTCTTTTGCGGGACTATAGAGGATTTGTCCGCCGTATAATAGAATGTTCGTAGCCCCTTTTATCACAATGATTATATATAATATCTATTTTGCAATTACAACTTCTGAGTTAGGTAAAATTAGGTTTAATATACGTAAACAATTCATAATTATTAATGTTAAAATACATATAAATAGATACGAAGATTAATGTAAGCTACCAGAGGAAAAAGTGAATCATCTTTTAAAAATAAAAAGCATGTATTTTGGTTGTAAAATATTGAGAATTTAAGGACATTTTTGACCAAACTTCACATAATTTTTTGTTTTTAAAGAGATTTGCCAAAACAATATTGAAAATCTTGAAAGCTAGTCCAAATTAAGTTTCGTAGATGATGTCTCATCCCTTCCAACACATAATAAATTTGACGAGTGCATTTTGAAGCAAAATAAAGTAAGCTTTATAAACAAAGTTATTAGAAGATTGTCCATAGGCTCACAACGTGACGAGGAGAGCTTAGACGATTAATATTATTAGGCGCTCGTCTTGAAAACACAATACCTTGAAATAGGTCAAGGTCACGGACTTAAATCCTTTCAAAGATTATTCTACAACAAAATACTTAGTCAGTCCTTATTTATGTCACATTATCAAAATGTAAACAAACAACAAACAGCAGCCTGTAAATTTCCCACTGCTGGGCTAAGGCCTTTTCTCCCTTTGAGGAGAAGGTTCGGAACATAACAGCCGAGTAGTTAGAACGCGTGCATCTTAACCAATGATTGTGAGTTCAAATCCAGGCTAGCATCACTGAATATTCATGTTCTTAATTTGTGTTTATAATTCATTTCGTGCTCAGCTGTGAGAGAAAATATCGTGAGTAAACCTGCACCTGTTTGTCTAATTTCATTGAAATTCTGCCACATGTGTATTCCACTAACCCGCATTGAACAGCGTGGTGGAATATGTTCTGAACAAAATGTAAACCGACTTCAAAAGTACTTCATTCATATCTATCGTACCAAAAGTTGAGCGAAGGATGGATGGCCATTGATTCATTGTCAAACTAAATATTCTACGCTTACTCTTTTCAATCAAACTTATTTCTACCTTTAAAATGTGAATAATATTGTCTTATAAACAGATCGTGATTTTATTTTACGCCTTATTGAAGTTTCCTCATTTATTTCAATCCTGTAGCCGCCGTGGAAAATCACCATAATTAAATGATTTATTTCATTTCAAATAAATGACTGTAAATCTTATTTCTGTCTGCTTTTATATTAAGGAAATTGGATGTTCGTGTTTTAATACAGGATGTATGTTTGGACTTATTATTGGATATTAAGAATTAAAGAAGATGAAAAATTCTAAAACATTTTATTAGGCTGACCTAGAATTTAAAGTAAGATTGTGAAGAGATGTAATTATTTACAAGAATAAAATATATTTAAAAAATAATCAATTGTCATATCGAATGTGGAACGAATATTTCCGACTCCTGGCCACTTTTTTTTATGGAATAGTTTGGCGGACGAGCATATGGGCCACCTGATGGTAAGTCCTCACCGTCACCCGTAGTCAATGACGCTGTAAGAAATAATTAACTAATTCTGACATCGTCAATGCGCCACCAACCTTGGTAACTAAGATGCTATGTCCCTTGTGCCTGTACTTACACTGGCTCACTTACCCTTCAAACCGGAACACAACAATACTGCGTACTGTTTTACGGTAGAATATCTGATGAGTGGGTGGTACCTACCCAGGCGGGCTTGCACATAGCCCTACCACCAAGTAGAAGTTTTTTAGAAGCTTTGTCGGATATAGAGTAAATTAATATACACTCGTTTTAAATTTTAGATATAGCATGAAGTCGACCAGAATAATTAGACCACAACAACAACAGCATGTAACTTTCCCACTGCTGGGCTAATACCTCTTCCTTTGAGGAGAAGTTTTGGAACATATTCACTTATACCGATTAGACCACGAATAATGTAAATAAGAGATCTATTAAGCTGTATAGCGACAATTTCCTTGAAACAACAATTATTTCTGTGCTAGTTAAATAAATTGTATTCACGTGTAAGAGACATTTACAATTACGTTAAAATAACCTAAAAGAGATTTTACCTGTATCATACAGGAAACATATACATAGTACTCGGATTACATACATTATAAGGAAATTAGTTTTAATAATAATACATAATTATGTTACGGAAAAAACCTATCGATATATTCAATGATTTCTATATCAACTATTGAAACTAGGAACCGATTTCATTTTAAATAGAAAAAGAGATCCGTCCCTGTCTTTTCCTTTGATTACTATGCCGATATCTGAATTAGGATACTATGCCTCAGGCATCACAATGATTAAAGACGAAATAACCTCGAATAAGAGAACTCTTCTGTATGTGACTCCTTCTGTAGATTCTTATTCGATAAAATTGAAGCCATCAAAACACTAAACAAGATACCAAAAATAGAATCCACGCAGAAAAAAGTTGGTACATCTTTCATTAAATAAATACGTAATTAAAATACTTTTTAATTATGTACGGACATAACTTAAACATCCTAATTAATACTATAAATAGGAACTTTCACGTTTATAATTTTAATTAGAAATCATTAAAAATAAACAAACTTATATCATCCTATATATTTTTTTGTATTTTATTTACTCTTCAAATCTTCTGCACGTCTAAAATACTCAACTGACCATTGTAATTCACTTACACGTTTTTAAGGGTACAAAAAGATAAGGAAAATTAATGATATACCTACGCGTTTATATGTGGGCGATGATTCTCGCTTGCTATAAAAAATCATTGAGTTTTAAACCATTCTCGTCATTGTCTCAGAATAAAGGTAAATTCAAACGTAGATATAGAGAAAAACGAAAGGAAAATAGTGTCCTCGCGGGGAGAGCTTCCGGCGCGCGTTCCGGTTACCTCACTTCCTCTGCATTGTTCCACGACCGACCAATATGGTATTACGTTTCTATCTAGAGTACACTCGCTAGCACAAATATTAACTTTAAAATATACGTAAGAAGCGTTTTCTTAAGATTTTACGCCTCACACAGAGTTTTGCTAAATGCATTTTTAAATTTCCTTGTTAAAAATTAACATACAATATAAAAATATGACAATTTTTTAATGTTAATTTTTTATATTTCAAATCTATTTATAATCGTACATAATACTGTTGTTTACAGTTTAATACTTAGAATCTTGAAGTTATAGTAAAAATAAATCTATAAGATGTTACAGTCCATCGTATTGCATCTACTGATGACAGTAGAGCTAATTCATTTTGTCGTCCAGATAATTGGAATTGCGATTCAACTGCAAAATGCAAGCAGCATTCTTGGCGCCATTCCACGCCCTCTTGATTGAGTAAAGAGTAGAATGACTAGCTTTAAATTTTAGATCACAATGTCGATGCACCATCAACCTTAAGAACTAAGACCCCTATGTCTGCAGTAACACACAAACTCAAATAACTTTATTCAGTATAAAAGCATTACACTTTCTTATTGATGGTCAATTGAAACACTACCACCGGTTCGGAAAAGAAAATACCCTGACCTGACAAGAACCGGCGAAAGAAACTCAGCGGGTTTTTTTTGTTTGTCTCATATATTATATAAACAATTTAATATGAAATGAAATAGCCAAGAGTTTGGAGGAGAGGGAGGAGCCACTGGTTTACTCAACATTTCCACTAAAACATGACACTGCTCAGTTTATTGGGAGCAGTACATATATATGTAGATGTAGATGGTTGTGCACCACCTACACATCATATATTCTGGAACCTGTAGAAACTTGCAAAATGTCTAACAAATAATGTTTTAATAAATTAAATGAAATATCAAGGTGTTCTCGTCTGTGTTCCTTATACATAAATTGTTTTATAATATACAGAAAACTTATACAAATTTATTTGATATGCATTCTCACTTATTAGGATTAGATATTTAAATCAAAAATTTATAAGAAAAAAATGAAATACTGACTGAATTGAGTTATTATATATTTTATATATTTTTTTAAGAAAATTCAGAAAGCATGATTTGCGAAGATGTAAAAATAGCCTGATAAATGACATAACATAATATAGAAAATTGGGTCAAACGAAACCACTTCATAACGTTAACGTTAAATAGTAACTTAATTTATATCTAATTCCATCTCACGAGTACATGTCTATAGATTCCATCAATACCAAATAGAGCGAATCGTGATTGCCTTTTTATGGTACAAAAAGGTGCTAAGCTATAGAAGTCCCTGAAGTATAAACGTCTATAGAGATAGGTGCTTTACGACCTTCACTCAACTAATGGGTTTAAAGAAGTAGGTTATGGGTGCTATTTGCTTATGCGGCATGAATGCGACTTATCCTAGTGAAATTAAATTATTATTATAAATCTACCTAACATAATTTCATAGAAATGATTTAGATAATGATATTTAAAGACTGTCTGGTTAACATAGATCGGTTTCCCGAATCAATACGACGTGGGAACCTTCAAGAGCCTACACATTCCGTAAAGACCGGTAACGCACGTACAAGCCCCTGGTGTTACATTGTACATATGTGGGCGTTGGTAGCTTATTTCCTAGCTCTCCTGAAGCTGCTCCTTTACCACCTATTCTATAAAAACTATTATATTTTTTAATTATCAATACTATATTACTTTACAAAGAATTGTACGGAAATCGAGGTACTAACAAAATAGAATAATACTAATTTTAAATTATTCAAGTAGGCGTTTACTTCTGAATTATCATTCGTAATTTTATATTATACGCAGTAATGTTCGCAGTGTCATTTCTACCGAGTAACCACAATGACACTTAAGAGATTTTCACGTTTTCAACAGTAAAAGTATTGAAGTCTGATTCAGAAACTTATCGTTAAGGTTATTTCATCCTGTTTAGTTTTTTTAAGTACAATTCGTAATTTGATATTTTCGAAATGTATTTTTGACAAAATAATTATGACAGTTGTATAAAATGCATTATTAATGTACTAGTTCTTGGCGTTTAAAATCGTACGAACAATCAACAATCTTACGATGGTATTTTGTAAGTTAAAATGGCTGCAAATATACTACCCGAACGAATAATAAAAATCTTTCACTATAAAACTGTTAAGGTCAAATGTGGAGATGAAAATAATAATTAAGAGGACAGAGATATCTGTTGTATTATAATTTTTAATATTGTGAATATATTTTACATAGATTAACCTTAGAGTAAGCTCTAATACCTTTGTGTCATTTGAGGAGAAAATATTATTAAACATCGAATATAGACAACATTATTCATAGACAATATTTAACTTTATAAATTCCCTACAGTCTTGTTAGCGCTTAAAGGTGTCAACACCAAAATTCTTAGTTGGTCAATATTATCAGCTTACAACAAAACATAACGAGGAAACTTCGTTCAATATAAAATTACCAAAGGGATGTAGCTATCGATATCGATACTAGTTTTAATAGTTCGATAATATCCAAGGCCAAGCCTATAATTGCTAAGCCTAATTGCTCTAATTGTCTAAACGGTGACTTGTTTAGTAAACAAAATATAAGTATTTAATAATCGGTATATTATATTACATTTTTATTAAGCTGGTTAAGTAAACTAGTAAATAAAGTAAAGCAAGTAAACCTGATATTATATGGTCATTACCGCCCGAAGACAGTGGCACAGTATACAATATTAGACATCTCTTATATTGCCAATATACTTCCAACTTTGGGAACTAAGATGTTACGTCGCTTGTGTTAGTTACACTGGCTCAATTAACCTCTTAACTTGAACATAACAATACTAGGAATTGCTGTTTGGCGCTAGAATAAGCGTTTAATGTGTAGAACTTGCTTAAAACCTTACCACGGTGTCCTTCTATGCCGTTAAATTAGCGATTAGTCTGTACTCTTTTCCACGAATTTAACGGATGTTCCCTTGTGACCGCTTCACTTTACATTTAATTTGTCCATAGAGAGCTTTAGCTCGCTACCAGAAGTTCTGTAATTTGCATTGCCCTGTTTCTTTAATTCTTATAATTAAATTTATGTCACAAAATTTGCCAGAAATAGATCGGTATAGAAATAAGACCCTTCACGCCTTAATCCTTTATTTACTATCGTGCTTGTGAACAATAAAGCAATTAAATAAATTAGATCCTGAATCAATTAATTTACTTCTCGGATATTTAGTGATACAAAACGTTACGAGGATAACTTTAAACTTAAACGAATATTCGTGTACATCAGCATAATTATCATCATTATTAATATCGTTATTAAATAGTATAAAACAAAGTAGCTCACCGCTGACTGTCCCTATTTGTGCTTAGATCTTTAAAATTTCGAAACGGATTTTGATGCGGTTTTTTTTAAAAGACAAATTGATTCAAGATTAGGGTTGATATGTATTATACTTGCACAATGTGGTAGAGAAACAATGATAATATTTAAGGTTTTAAAGTGATGTCTATAATTAACAGATTTTTAATATCAGCATTGCACATCGACTCGCTAGGTGAACTAAAATAACGTGACCAAAAGTGTTGTTAATTTTTGAGAAATATCAACAATGGATTAATCTGAAACTCGTTACATATATGTATATGCACCATAACAAGTTATCTAGTTATGTTAGGAAGTGGTTTTCAACCACAATAAAATTTTGCCTTTGCAATCATGTTAGTATTTGAATTTGATTTAGCAATGACCCAGTCTATGGGTGACCAATAATGTTCGCCTAATTCGTGTTTGACAATATTACGTACCTCGTAGAGCAAGTTAATATGCCGCCAGATGATAACAGATATGTACCGTGTAGATATAGAGCTGATCCTTTGTGTTTGTCCTCAATAGTCTAAAGAGGTCACTCGATTACTACAGCGAAGGCTGCCTGTCAATCATTGTCAACTTCATAAACCCTGCTTTTAATTTTCAACCTTGGATTTCAATTTTTATTGAAAAATGGTTCTTAATGAGCATTTGGTGGTTTTTTGTTTCAAATAAATATAGAACATCATAATAACAAATCAATTTCATGAGTTTTTTCCCCGTGCTCCTCTAGACCGAAGTTTCAATTTTGCAGTGGTAGATTTTTCACTATAAATAAGTCTTTTTAACATTTCTATATTAAATATAGATTTTCGACAAAATCAATACCTTATTTTCCTTCCCGGAAGTTTCCATATTTTGACTATCTTCTACTCAATTTTTTTCTATCCAACTAACTTGAATCGCTTTTTGTAGTAGAAATTTTACAGAAAACAATTCCAGTTCAATGAGATTCACAAATAGCCTTTCTGTTACAATTGATTACAAATGATTTTTGCTATCCTTACCAGCTCCAAAAAGTTATGAATAAAGCAGATCTATTAGCGCATATATAACTAGAAGAAGTTAACTTTAGAAGAAATCACAATACTAAGAGTAATTAATAGTTATATTAAGCGCATTGTATAGTTTCATTTCATAAATCTAAATGGGCCTAGCGTTTAAATGTCCATTCAAAAATCGCGTAGCACTATTTTTATATACATATATACGAGTAGATAAAAGTTTTCTTTTCAATAACAAAAGCACTGCAGAAACCCTGTCCTAATCTTGAAACGTGACCTCCGGTGCTAGTTCAAGAACAAAGTATTACCTAAAATGCTAATGTCGCGTGATTTGTGAACTGCCTACGGTATTAAAGATTAACATCTTATTACAATGATTAGTTAGCATCAGTGACCGTTCTGACTATTGACCTAAACTACGTTCATACTAGGTACCAAAATTGGTAATGATGGACTCCCTTCCGATTTCTTCAATCAACTGTACAACAGATTTTATGTATAAGAATGTCCATTGTGCGCATATATTAGGCAACCTACATATTAATAGGATATAAGTATATATGTGCAATCTTTATTTCCGACTCCCAGAACCTGAGGATTAGCAAACCAACAAGACTGGAGAAATTTCTGGTGTAGTATTAACGACTGCCAAAAAATGTAACATTAATAGTATATTATTACATTACAGCATATAATATTATGTATATATATCATGCATGTTACATCAAAAAGTTGGCGCATAATGACGATATTAACAATTTATATATTAATACCATTAAAAGGCTCGTTTGGTGTGGTGCCAAAAAATAAAATCACAAAATCTGGCCTCGGCAGGTGGCGTTATAATGCAAGTAAAACTTAAGTACCTACTATTTTCTTATAAGCCGTAACCAAATAGATATATTTAAATTTTCGTTTTTTTTTTTTAATAAGTAGTAATTTATATTTCTGTAATGTTTAGTATCAATCCAACTGAAACATTAGTCGTCTTTTAAGTGACCACAAAAATAATTTGAAGTTATTTTTAGACGTTTATCATATAGACTAAAAAATTATATATCATTTTGTAAAGAGAGGGTTCCGGGTGTTTCTGTGTCTTATTATTTAAATTTTATTGTGTTTTTTTATACTATCATGTTTTACAGAATTTATTTCTCAATAACTTGACAACCCATTTCGATAATTAATTACTTTAACGGTCGCTTAGTAACTCGCCAACTTCATGATAACTTGTGTTAATAATTATTTGACATTATATAAAGGTTAACTTGCAATTCTTTGATAACGTCAATTTATGTGTTCGTTACTTACAGAGAAGGGCATGTACCTTGGCTCACCCTGCGAGTTCAAGTGCAATCCGGAGCTGGTGCACGTGTACTGCGAGCCGAGGAGCAGTTCCTGCCAATGTGACCCCAAGCACCCAGTCGCACTTGGCGTCGCCAAGGGATGTGCGAAACGTAAGCCATATAACACCAGTTTCCTTATAAATTACAACACAATTAGAATAAGAAAACATTTATTCGTGTACAATTGTTGTACTACATTGGTAGAAAAAGCATATTATTCAATACAAGATTTTATAGATGATAAAAAAGCGTGGAGCTAATACCTGTTGACTTCCACTCAGGATATATTAATTTAAATAATTGCATTTAACTAACATGACTTTGTATTTTTAAATGTTAAAAAAGAGTAACTACTGAGTTTCTTGCCGGTTCTTCTCGGTAGAATCTACTTTCCGAACCGGTGGTAGCTTCACTTAATTGTAAAATGTGGTCAAAAGTGCTTGTAAAAGCCTACTTGAATAAAGTTTATTTTCATTTAGATTTTTGATTGTAACAAATAAACATTGCAGACATCACTTTATTTAGTATTAATAAAATAAAACTTGACTCTTGAGTTATAATAACTATATCAGACACACATACATTAATGTAATCTTGTCTTGTGCCAATTTGCAGACCTTAAAGTTGCCGGTAAAGATTTACCATCAGGTTTTTCTTGTTTAGAAACCAACGCTTATTTGTGATTTAAAATTGATTAAATATAAAGTAAATGTTAAAAATATATATTACAATGATTATAAATAATAAATTTCATTGTACACCAATTAAAGTTATACATGACAGTAAGTCGAGGAATAAGTACAAGGTATTTTCAAGCAGTCTTAAAGTACAGGAAAGAAAAAGGCGGTAGAAGTTTAGCTTACTTAGGTATTCACTCTAAATCGTAATTCGTTAAAGTTCTATTTTGTAAGAACAGTACGTACTATTTAGAACGATTTTTAATGTTAGAATAATAATTTAGTAGTAATTAATTATTATAAACGTATTAATAGGTTGCTTAACTTTCAGTTGATTAAATTATTTCAGAGAGTACTTTACTACTCCAAAAGTTTTCGTAACCTACTGGAGTACCAAATCTGTTCCTGACAGTTTATTCGTGTCGCATTATGTGTACTTGTGAGTTCAATTTTCAGCAAATAACTACATACTTAGTAAAGTTCATACTGCGTCAATCTCGTGACTACTGATCGCGAACTCACATATTCGACAACTAGTTTGAATCAATAATAAATATTAAGTATTTCTCTCGAGTTATTCTGTCAAGAAAAGCCGTTTGAACAAATCTGATCTTCCTCCTGTTGCTTTGAAGGGTCGTTCCAAGTAAGTCGTGCCAGGGTGCAACTGATTATACGCAAAAAATATATTATAGACTGCACCTAAGACTTAAATTATGAAACGGTCTAGTAAAAAAATACATATGCAGAATCACTAAAAGAAACTGGTATGTATCACTTGTAAATATCCTACTTGGGCCGAATAAAATTTTTTCACGAAGTTTTTTGTCAACGCCTCACGATTTTCCTGCTTGGGTTTCAGTCCGTAATATTCGTTTAAAATGCACATGTTCTACGTACTTAGCAATTTAGACTCATAATTGAGTTTGGGGTAGAATATTAATTAAATCATGTTATGTTTGGCATAGATAATACTATACTCACTGTCTCTACATTATGTATAAGAAGAAATAAAATTAAATTGGTGTCCCATTTATTTTCTTTTACTACTAAAACACTGCGATATACCTACAATAGAAATATTAATAATTACAACACGCATTATAACTTTTGAGACAAGATTATTTTATTAGTATAAACACGAATGTACCGCTTATTACTATAATCATACGTACAACAAAAACTATCACATTTAAAGATTTTTCTCAGTTTTATTTATTTCGGTATGGTTCTACAATATAAAGTAAACCTTGAAATTAACATGTTTAGATTCTTAAACGTACTGACGTAATGACTGAACTATTTCTTTCCAGCAAAGAAATTGGGTGAACAATGCTTCTACCAGCAGACGTGTCGCGCGTTCGACCTCCACGCGTCCTGTGTTCAAGTCAATCACAACGCGTTCTGCCAATGTGATTCTGGCTACCACACTACGAGTCACTCACGTCCCACCCATCGCGTTTTCTGTACTGAAGGTATGCCAAAAATTATTTCCACCATCACAGTTCATTATTATAAATTTCCAAAGTTTCTATAACCTGCAAGTTCGAGCCAAATGATGCGACTCAATCTGATATCAAAAATCTCTTTACTCAAATGCTTATACACATATTATAGACTAAGACTTCCTCTATGTCAAATTTAAATATTGTCAGTTGAATCGTGAACAAAAGAATAGTTACTATCAGTTGTATAATATTAGTTTTTTTTTCCCTTTTTTTAGACCTCGTGCTGCTGACGGCCGACATGCCGACGCTGTTAGGAGTAGCCTCGGGTATATTCGTTCTGGCCGGATTACTGTGCATGGTACTGCACTTATACACGAAGGCTCGATACCACCCGGCGCACCTGGCTGATGCCAGACTCACGCCACCCTGTTTATATTCGCTGAATGATACTGGTAAGTGCAATACACGTATGACAATTTGTTACTTTTGTAATAACGTGACTTATTAGGGTTAGCGCAGTAGTGTATGACGACCTCCGTGGTCGAGAAGTGTGTATACACCGGTTTTCATGGGTACGCCACTCCGAGGTCCCGGGTTCGATTCCCGTCCGAGTCGATGCAGAAAAAGTCCATTAATTTTCTATGTTGTCTTGGATTACTTCTGATTTTCCATAACACAAGTGCTTTAGCTTCTTACATTGGGATCAGGATAACTGTGTGTGATGTTGTCCAATATTTATTTATTATTTATTTAAATCATCACAAGATTGTAATCCAGCCAAATATAAATTCTAGTATATGAATTTCAAATAGGTGGCACATTGAGCGCGACACGTGCTTCGTCCCGCGCTTCGTCCCGCAGCGGCTGTACGAGCGGGACGCTGGAGCTGGACGCGTCCCGGAGGGAGTCCCGTCGAGCTGCGTCGCGCGCAGGTGCGGCGCGCACGGCGGCCATCTTGTTAATCTCGCGCCACCTGAAGGCCGTAAGGGACGGCGGCGCGCACCCGCCCAAGTGCGCCGCCAAAGGTGATCCGGATGATGTATGCAGCGCGGCCCTTTATGCACGAATCGGTGTTCGCCGGGCGGCGCAACCTCCTCTAACGCCTGGAAAATTATCCTATCAATATAGTCGTGTTGCAATAAATGAATAAAGAGATGAAAATAGCGTTTTAACATACCACAAGCTGTGTATCAGTGCAAGGTGTTCGAGGAGCGTCAGCGTGGGGTCGCATGATGTTCCACGTCGCTCGTGTCCGTTAGATGTCACGTTTTGGTGTTAGCGGCCACCGAGCGACGGTCGGCGAGTGCACTATCACTTATCAAATCAAAAATTCAATTAATGACAAAAAGTAATCTATTTAGACAAAGCAATTACTTATAAAACATAGATATTATTAAAAAATATTGCAGAAAAATCCTTATTCTCACAAAAAGAAAAACGTTTTATTCAATTAAAAATAACACAAGAAAACAACAGTATATCGAAAAGAATCTGAAACGTGAATTGATAGTGGTGTGCAATCGTTAGACGTAATACGCTCTTCGTGTGGCGCGAGCAGGATGGCCATCGTCCTTTCTCTCTTCTGTGTCTATCAGCTTTTGTATCGTCAACGAAACTGAAGGTGGCGTAAGCCTTATTACATTACTTATTACCACAAACTCTTTACAACTAATACATTCAATCTCTAACGATCACTATAGCACCATACAAAATGCTTTATGCTGCAATCGATTACTTTCTAATTTTCCTTCTATTTTTAATAAAATATGATAAAGAACACAAAAATAATATGTATGTTGTGACAATTACTGAAAAACGCGACTGCTTAAAACAAAGGAACTACACAAACAAAGCATTATCGAAACGTCTTGAATAAATTCGCGACGTGGCGTTTTATCTTGCAACAATTAGCTTGAAAATTTGGCTCCGCATTTTGCAATCAACCGACGTGACTTTAAGTTAAGGTTAGCCCAAGCTTCAGTTTCACGCAGAGCACGACGCTTCCGCTTTCCGTCTTCACGTGTTTTGCATGGGAAATGCTTCAATCGCACGTGGTATATCTATCGAGTTTTAATAGCCTTTAATGGATAGTCTTGCGGTATTTTGTCGTTCAGTATTACCCATTTCTAAGAGAGCTTGAATCTTCGTAGATTTCTCACTTGATACTTCAATTCACAATTCATCAGTTAAAATGTTTGGTTTGAATTTGACTCCTTTAGTGATGTTTTGATACGGAATGAACGCCTTACATGTTTGTTGTTGCCTACTCTGTATATATCGTGTTGTGTTGAAAAATATATGATGAAATAAACAATAATAAAATAAGCTAGTAATTTTTAAAATTTACAAGTATCTACGCTTTTAAATAATTAAATTAAATCGAATGATCTTACAAGAATATCACATAACTCCTCATAATGACTGGATTTTAAACTATTCAAAATTTATAGCGATTCGACCAATTGATGCGTGACTTTTCGCCTCGTTTAGGTTCGCGACGTCCAAGTTTAAGCTCGGTGCAGAGCAGCTCATCGTCAATCAGGAGTTATAGCGCTAAGAGATGGGAAAGGGAAAGGGAGCAGAAGGAGAGAAGGCAGATGAGCATGCGTCTCGCTCAATTACACGACAAAATGGCGGCGGGCAGAGATCTTCCGAAACATGCGCCCACGCCATCTCCGCGCTCACCAAACAACTCCACCGATGGGCTGTTACCGGCTGTGTGTGAAATCAGAGAAGTATGGACATTTCTCACTTTAACTTTATTGTAATTAACACGGGATTTTATCTCTATATTACAAACTTAAAATGAATCTATATAGTTATGAATCTTGATGTAGAAATATATACCTATAATTGGAATTATGTGTGACTCGTTTGTCTAATTTAAAACACAAATCTTCATAAATATTTACTTAGGTGACCTAATAACATTACACAACGAATGGATAACTTAAATTTGAAAATAGCAGTTATGCTAGTTTTTTTCGCCTTTACATAACGTAACAAGCAATTCAAGTCCATGACTTATATCATTTAAAATATAGTTTAACAGACAGTTAGTCAGGAAATTTACTGTTAAATAAAATATATAACTATTCCTTGACGGCCAGACAAACATCGCAATAATTGGGATTTATGATTAAGGAAAAGCAATAAATAAATATAAAGTAAACAAAATAATAACAGGCCATATCGTATTACATATTTATTTTACATTTTTTCATAATTTATTTTAACACCCATCTAAATTTAGAATGTCGACAAATTTTGCATACGACCTGTTTATTTTAATCTACCGTCAATGCTCTTTGATATTGGCTAACAAATTAAAACGCCATATTAATATGTTCATCTGTCTATCACGATATTTTAATTTTTAAAATGATTCATTTTCTTTATTTTCGTATTCTTCGTGAAATTTTTCCAGCTTGTCACAAACTCAGATCAGCAATTGCAAGGCGTCGATGGACCATGTTCAAGTTCCTCGCTTTACTGACAGCAGCGGTCTACGACCATAAGGTCGATAGACTCCCTGTCATCGGACGGCAACCCAGCCGTCGCCTGGATGTAGTTACACCGTATAACCGGACGATACGCGTATATGAGAACGAAGACTTGAAGTGTGAACGAGATAAGAAGCGCAATAACAGTGAAGTAAGGAGAGTCAGCACTATTGATTTTATTTTTCTTAAACCCCAGGGACTTACCATATCGAAACATAGAATTTATTGTAAACATTTTTTTTTATTTATTATATTATTTATATGAAAGTTCAACGCTATTTTTAAATCACATCGCGATAGATAATAAGATTTCAGAAAGTCCGTAATAGTAAAGATTTACATAGACAGGTTTAAATAATAGTTAGTTGAAATAAATGAGCCACTTCTCGTAGTAATATTAAACGATAATTAATATAAAATGCATGTGATACAAACGAAACGTGTAAATAGAATATGAAATTATCGATATAAACGATATCTTAATATTAACAGCTGGTCATTAACTAGGTAACGATATTATTAAAAGAGATTTCTAGAAACGAAGTGCTTAAAGCTTCTAGTGAGGAGCTTTGCCGATAGCTATAGGTCGAATATATGTATTGGTTAAATAAAATGTAATAAAATCGACTACATTTGTTAAAAAAACGTTATAGTTAGGTATAGATGTATATTTGTTTGTGTATATTTCATGATTAAAATCTAGAGGATTATGTAAATAGCCAAATAAATATTAAATGGGATATATCGAAACTTTAAAAGAAAAGTTAAATATTATAAACTTATACAAAATGTCTGGAGATCTTAGATAAATCGGCTTAAATCAAACTTAAATTCGTCCTAGATTTTAATCATGGTCAAAAATATAAGTTAAAACGTGTAAAGTTAGCGTTATGGTTTGCCTTTGTACAAATTTTGTTACTTAAATGTATGATTTAGGTGTTATTTAAGCCAAAGGTGTTATGTTCAAAGATATGAAACCAAATAAATGTTATTTGTATAAAACGTGTGTTATTTTCGTCGAGGTAAAAATCCAGCCAAGAATACACCTGTTAGTTTTTCGTTATACACTTTGAAGCTAGTGATGTCGATAAAAATGTTTAATAACAGGAGAAAATACATTGGTGTAGTATTAATTATTACTACAGAGTTTAAAAAATTATTTACCATATAATGATTGTAATAAAGTCAACGTTTTCACATTCCTCTTTTGCACTGACATATATAATAGATACCATTACATTACTCAATATCAATTAATTTAAAAGGCTTTTTTACATATTATATGCCTCCAAAGAAAGAAGAACGCAACATTGGATTACTATTTTAGTACAGAATAGTATAAGTGAATCTTAGCCGAAGGCCAGCGAGACTGAGTTCTTAATTGACTTTTTACTTAATTAGAATCTATGTTTTATCTCCCGATCGACACGCTAATAGTGTTGAGAAACCTGCAAGTGTCGGATTCAATTGAATCGGTTCAATGCAATTCTGCCATGAGTATTAAATACTGCGTAACGAAACAAACTCAGCCTTCTCATCAAGACGAACGACATTTCCAGCCCAGCGGCCCAGTGGTTAGGACGTGTGCATCTTAACCGATGATTGCGGGTTCAAACCCACGTAAGCACTGCTGAATGTTCATGCGCTTAATTTGTGTTTAAAATTCATCTCGTGCTCAGCCTTAAAGGAAAACATCGTGAGGAAACCTGCATATGTCAAATTCCATAGAAATTCTATCACATGTGTATTCCACCAACCCACAAAGGAACAGAGTTGAGGAATATTTTCCAAACCTTCCTCTTCCTCAAAGGGAGAAGGGGCCTTGGCCGAGCAGGGGGCAATTTACAGGCTGTTGTTGTTGTGAAATGCTTGTTTTTCTTGGTAATTACTTTATCGTCTAAAAATCATGATCCGATAAATAACGATGACCTAAGCTCATCAAAAACATTTTATTGAATATAGCAGCACTTAGACTTGCTTCCTCAGTGTCAACATTAAAAACCACTACAATACATTTATAAAACAATATGTTACTAGACCAGACAAAGAATATTGTCTCATGTGAAAATATATATTTGATACATAATCATCATGATAGTTATATATAGTCATAAGAATACGAGACTTATTTTTCAAACGAGTTGCCTTGTAAGTACCTACATGCCAAACTGGTTCTAACTGAGGAAAAATTCTTTTAACATGACCTATCCAATTATTCCTCACCTTCAACTATATAATATTGCCTACCATGAGAAATACAGTAGTATAAACCCTATATGAAATATATTATAAAAGATTATTTCAAAACAGAGGCAAAAAACGGAACTCCTCATATTTTATCTTACTAAGACTATACCCATAATTGTAAAGTTGGTACAGAATGCACTATTTCCTGAGAAGACCTAAACGGCCATCTGATCATGTTCGAAGATGTACACGCAATGCTTCAAAACTATTGAGTAAGCTCCAATTGATAAGCAAGAATGATGTATTTGTTTCCTAGATTATTAACATCCTTCAGGCCTCTGAGAGTCCTGTCTGTCTATTCAGCTAGCAGGTTAGGCTTAATGAAACCTCCCCGATGAGTGTTTCCTGAGTTCATTCTTCTTTACTTCACTTCTTTGTTTTTGTAAAATTAACAATTTGTAAAATAATTTTAACTAAAATTCTATATGTCCAACTGTCAGTCTTTAAATTTTGAAAAATATGCAATTACTTAATACCTATACGAATACCTATTTAAATTTTAAATTGAAAACACATATTTCATCAGATGTTACCTAGGCTTATGTAAAATTGAAACTGTTTTTGAAATATGATTACTTTTTTGTACTTTCCATGAGATAGATGAATACTTATACTATGAATAAAATACAGTAATTTTGTCGCTAGCTATATCGGAGGTATCTATATTATCAACTAAAATCGAGATGCTAGATGTTAGATATGCGATACCCACACTCAAATAGAATGTATTAATAAATACCATATATTTTTATACAACTGGCATATTTCGTAGCAATGAAGTATTCGCGTAAACTAACCTTTGCAGCTGTTTACACTAGTTTAGTCTCAATGATTTATGTGCTTGTTCCATTTGCTTTAGTACAAGCTCAATAAAGCCAATGACAATCTATTAATGTTATTGTGACTAGGTTTTTTTTTTATTTTTAAATAACAAATATCCTAATATTAATAACTAATATTTTTCATTTAACGGTGCATTTTATTCATCAGTGGACCCACTTACGAAGTACGCGCGAATAGAACCGTTGGCAAATATTTATATTTTAATTCTTATTTTAACCGTACGCATTTAGTACGGACAGTCATAGATTACAAAAATTCTACGAAGATACCTATACACAATTCATATATATAAATATAGGTTACATATTAAAACTAGCTGGCCATCCAAACCTATGGAAAAATTAAAGTTTTTTTTCCGTTGTGTTAATTAATGTGATATAAGCACTCACGGACTGATCGAAAATGTATCTATGTAGGAAGTATATGCTAAAAAATACATGGAACGTTCTACTAAATTATAGCATAAGGCCGTTACGAAACTAATATTATTAGTATATATTTATTTTGAAAATCAAAAGAAATTTCGTACGTAAGTAATATGATCGATACATATTTAATAAGTCTTACAATTCACATACATGGTACACATTATCCATATAACCTTCTATAACACATATAATCGAGCACAATAAAAAAGCGTGGCCGTTGGTAATATGAAAATAACAGCTTACATAATATAACTAAATAACATTTTTTGTACGTCTGTTTATTCGTTCCAGCTATTCTCTTAAACGGCTGGACAGATTTTGATGGTACTTTCACTGTCAAATAGCTGATGGTAAAAAGAAGCAACTATCACCATCATATTTTTTATGAATACATACGTCCATACTTATTTTTATAGCTACTAATTACATTACTACAATTACTAATTGATATAAATGATGTCTCTCATTTGGATCTAAATCTCTACAATTTCAGATTCTTTAAAATTTATATTATTGGTTAGGAAGAAACTGATGTCAGATTTCAGTAGTTCGGGATGGCCAACATAATATTATAGTTTTACAATAATGCTCCAATCTCTCTCGTTTGTTAGAATGCCACTCTATCGTCCAATTGTTTTCGAATGACAGCTCAATCATATCAATAAGAAATAGTGTAACGTGCCAGGTTATTGATCAATTATTACAATAATAATCGTATATAATAAAAAGTAAATTCAATAGCCCCTGCTATATTCATAATATGCAATAGTTGTGATATAAATTATGATACATATAGAATCAAATTTCATAACACCATATTGAAGGGTAAGGTTACTCTCGTAACACTAGCTTTGAAATATTAAGATACCCGGATGTATAGTATAAAAAAATGTACATTTTTTTATAATACAGGTCGTTAATTTTTTTTTTTTTGGCATTTTTTTTCTTATATTTGTGAACGAGGGCACGGGGCGCAAGCATTTGAACATTAACTTAAATTAAGGTTTAGTATAAATCAAACGAATAAATAATTAATTTTTTTTATTTGCATTTGTATTTCAGAGGCGTTACAACACCATAAGAGCATCATTAGATCTTAATTGTGAAGAATTTTGGAATGTATAGTGTTTAATCAACCTCCTCGATAGTGGGGCCAGCACCGCCTCCGGGAGCTGCACCACCGGCTCCGGGCGCTCCGCCAGGGAAGCCCGGCATACCGCCTGGCATACCTCCCGGTGCTCCACCGGCACCCTGGTACATCTTCGTGATAATCGGATTGCAGATGCCTTCCAATTCCTTCTGCTTGTGCTCGTATTCTTCCTTGTCAGCGAGCTGGTTGGAGTCGAGCCATTTGATGGTGTCATTACATTTGTCCAAGATGGTCTGCTTGTCGGAGTCGGTAATCTTGTCCTTGAGCTTCTCATCTTCCATTGTGGACTTCATGTTGAAGCAGTAAGATTCCAGAGCGTTCTTAGCCTGAATGGTTTCCTTCTGCTTCTCATCCTCGTTTCTGTATTTCTCAGCCTCGTTGACCATGCGCTCAATCTCCTCCTTGGAGAGACGACCCTTATCATTGGTGATAGTGATTTTGTTCTCCTTGTTGGTAGATTTTTCGACAGCGGATACATTCAAGATACCGTTAGCGTCGATATCGAAGGTTACCTCAATTTGAGGAACCCCACGTGGCGCGGGAGGAATACCAGTCAATTCAAATTTACCGAGGAGGTTGTTGTCCTTCGTCATCGCACGCTCACCCTCAAATACTTGGATGAGTACTCCAGGTTGGTTATCGGAGTAGGTAGTGAAGGTTTGAGTTTGCTTGGTGGGAATGGTAGTGTTGCGCTTGATGAGAGTTGTCATAACACCACCAGCCGTCTCGATACCGAGCGACAGGGGGGTGACATCAAGCAGAAGTAGGTCTTGGACCTCCTCGGACTTGTCGCCGTGCAGAATAGCAGCTTGAACTGCGGCACCATAAGCGACGGCCTCGTCAGGGTTGATGGATTTGTTGAGCTCCTTACCATTGAAGAAGTCTTGAAGGAGCTTCTGCACTTTGGGAATACGAGTAGATCCACCGACAAGTACAATGTCGTGGATTTGAGATTTGTCCATTTTAGCATCACGAAGAGACTTCTCAACAGGCTCCATGGTGGATCTGAACAGATCAGCGTTCAATTCCTCGAAACGAGCCCTAGTAATGGAGGTGTAGAAGTCAATACCCTCAAAGAGAGAATCGATTTCAATGCTAGCTTGAGTTGATGATGATAGAGTTCTCTTCGCCCTCTCGCAAGCGGTTCTCAACCTACGGAGTGCCCGCTTGTTGGTGGTAAGTTCTTTCTTGTACTTCCTCTTGAATTCCTGGACGAAATGATTAACCATACGGTTGTCGAAGTCCTCGCCTCCCAAGTGAGTGTCACCAGCTGTGGACTTTACCTCGAAGATACCATCCTCGATGGTCAGGATGGAAACATCGAAGGTACCACCGCCGAGATCGAAAATAAGGACGTTACGTTCTCCAGTCCCCTTCTTGTCAAGACCATACGCAATCGCTGCAGCAGTCGGTTCATTGATGATTCTAAGGATATTTAAGCCAGAGATGGTACCCGCATCTTTTGTGGCTTGTCTTTGAGAGTCGTTAAAGTATGCTGGAACCGTAATTACTGCATTCTGCACCGTTTTGCCGAGGTAAGCCTCGGCTGTTTCCTTCATTTTTGTAAGAACCATTGAGCTTACTTCCTCAGGGAAGAAGGTTTTGTCTTCACCTTTGTATGCTACCTTAATCTTTGGTTTGCCTCCATCACTGACCACTTCAAATGGCCAGTGCTTCATGTCAGCTTGTACAGTGGCATCCTCGAATTTACGACCAATAAGTCGTTTGGCATCTGTAACAATGAGAAGACTTTATGAGTAACTTGCTATAAATCTGTAATATTTAATTTCGAAATAGAGATATTCTCAGAATACACTTATCATTCACTATGTTCAGAGACTCTAGTCTAGTATATTGGGTATCATCATTAAAAAGCTGATGCAACAATTGCATTCACATAAAACAAAATCAATGGCACAATAAATATATTAATAATTTAATCTTTAGTTTCAGATGACTACAATAATTATAATTACTATTATATATATGAGAAAAGTTGCTAATGAAAATAAATTACCATATAGGAATTTAAATTAAAAGGCTGATTCTGACAAGCTTCGGCAAGTTACTAGACAATGAGTAATCTTAGTAAAATGTTAAATTATGTTCAAATCAACAGTGATTCATCACATCTCTGCATTATCAGTAGTATGAGTAATCAAAATTAAGTTTAACCAGGAAACATCAACTCATATTTAAGATTTATCTTATAATTGCTTTTATTTCTTTTATGCATAACATGTGAAGTCCGATATAAATTTGGAGTTACTGTATTATTATTTACTTATTAATATGTAATTAGATATAACTAAGGTAAATTACTATATTATATAATCAAATTCTACAGTTTCATTGATAAGTGAAATATCAAGATAAAGATTCAATATTGAAAAAAATTATTGTAAGTAATTTGCATTTAAGTGATCCTTTGTCTAAGGTTGAGGCAGAAAAATAATACATTGTATTCAAATTGCAAGGTTAATTATTGCATTTCATTTTGTAAAATTGAATCTGTGCTCAGAGGTTTGTGTAGCTTACGTATTGTTTGTTATATTATCAATAAACAGAAATATAAAATTCATTCAAAAATAGTTTGTTTCTATATTACAAAGCAAACTTCAGTAGTCTTAGTCACATCGTACCAAATAATTATTGAAAAGACAAATAGTTTTATGCCATGTCATTGTTATACTTAGAGGTTAAGAATATGAAAAAATGCTTACCGAAAATGGTGTTGTTGGGGTTCATCGCCACTTGGTTCTTAGCGGCATCGCCGATGAGACGTTCGGTGTCCGTGAACGCAACATATGAGGGCGTAGTCCTGTTGCCCTGGTCGTTGGCGATAATCTCCACTTTCCCGTGTTGGAACACGCCCACACACGAGTATGTGGTACCCAGATCAATACCTACTGCAGGTGCTTTTGCCATCTGAAACAAAGGAATAAAACATTTAGACACCAGTCATCCAATAAATCATAGTATGATTAGAATCATTATAAATACCTAAACGAATAAGTATTGTAAGCTTGGAAATCAATAAATTTGATAACATTCATGCGTATCGCAGTACGCAATTCGAGACTAAAGTCACGCTCACGCGGTTAACGCATGGCGGCCATAGCTCTATGAAGGCAAATAATCGATGAGGGAACATTCTGGAAAGTCTCCGAATTCAAAGTATGTATTATACCCAAATTCAATGCAAATGCCCGTCTTTTACTATGAAATGTCAGTACCCCCACGTGTATATAGAAATAGCATCAGAGAACAGACAATGTTCTAGAATGTACGAATATAAATATCATGAAACTAGGTACAATGAAATTAAATTCAATACGATATAAATTGTGTATTTAGGTAAGTAGCATCGTAGTATTACAAAAATTTAATGACTAATCATGGAAACGTTAAGTTCAAGGAACTTCCGTCCGAGTTAAAACCTGCCGCTACAAATTTAGTACATAAATTCACCGAATTGCACAAATCTTTCAACAAAATTACATGTAAAGACAAATAACAACTTAAAATATAATACTCACTTTGATAACTTAGCTTTACTTCTGTAGACTTAATAGTAGATCACTCAGCAAAGGTGCGCGATTGTCGGCCTCTTTTCACGAAATAAGATGGCGCCTGACGCGGCACCAGCAATTTATAAGCGAGCGCGTAATCACGACGTCACGAGTATTTTCTGGAATATTCCTGACAGTCGACCAATCCGATCAAACCACTTTTGGCGGGTATTGCTGGGATTGGCTGAAATTGTAAGTTCCAGAATGTCCATATTGAATTCAAGGGAGCTTGGCCAGTAAATTAATAACTTAGTATTAAGCTATTCAGTTTTAGCAATATTTGTATATCAGGCTTATTTTTATCTAAAAATTAATAAAAGTATATACAAGGATTTGTTCAATATTAAAGTAAAAAATCAGTTAATCTTTCTTGCAATGATTTGCTAAATGTTAAATTGAAATATACAAATCGAGGTACTATCGAGATTACTACATAGTTGGATTAAGTTAAATTATATTAATTTATATAAAAGGAAAGAACTTAACGTATAGAGGCAATTTTGAGTACATATTCAAGTAAAATAATTTTTTTAACGTTTTTATAAATCATACCTTTTATAATTTTATCTTTCAGCAAATTTATCTCATTAAACTGAAATAATTCATTCAAGATTTATCCAATCATACTTTAACCTAATTCTTAAAAATAAATATAGCAATTATTGTGTGAATTGTATATTTCTCAAGCAGTAAGGTTCCTTAAATAATTATCTCAAGATCTTTATCTTACTATTAATCGTTAGTACAATTTCGAGAATATCTTAATTAATAGAATTTGGTGCGTTGTTATATATTATAAAGTATATTGTAATTAAAAATATATTGGTATTTAGTATATTGTAATAAGTAATAAAAAATATTTTGCAACAGACAACACATGTTCTCTTTTTTCGCATTTAGCACAGTAAGTAAATCAATACTTTAGGGTGCAACTGTAATGCATAGCGCATTGCGTATAGCGAATTATATAATACAACTATTAGCTACAATGTCCTTTATTATTTGAATGACGTTTTTTTTCATAAAGCATTTTTGGCTGCTTTCTATATAAGCGCATACTACATAGTGCGATAATATTTTAATATATTTGAGATACTATGAACTTGTTATTAAAACTACATTTTGTCATTTAGCGAGTAATTATTTACTAGAAATGGTACTAAAAATGTTTACTACGCATAGTGTTTTATTTGATTGGCTGCTCATCGTCTTGTTGCGGTTACAATTCACATAAATATTATCAGTTCGATTACGCATATAAAACTTAAAATTTCAAAAAGTATTAGATTCAGAATTTTTAAATTTTATCTTTTTCTTTAAGATAATTTTATTACTATTAAACAACCTACAGAGAGTAGAATAAAATTTTGAATAATTATATCATTATTTATGTTGATAGTCAGAAGCCTGTGGACTGTGCCAGGAAAAATGATTAAGTATGGATGTTAATATTTTTATTTAAACTATACTCCTATGTTCGCACTGTAATCAAAGGTCGAACTTTGTTAATATTATCACAAAGGATTCTAACTTTTATTAGTCACTCATTTCATTAAAAATAATTGATTTCCAGGTGTTATGCAACAAAATCAATATTGTTTCAAATTGTATTTAAATATTTATTAAATCACCAACTTTAGCAATTTTTTTTTTTTTTTAAATAAATTGTTGTAAGGGTATTAAAAAAAAACAATCAACTCAAAAACTTTTAATGAAACATTCAAATCATATAAATAACTCTCACACATCTCATATTTAACTAAATAAATAAAATAACTCAACTATTTTGCAATATTTTGATTTCTTTTTTGATGTTAGAAACAAAAGTTGTTGTTACTTGATCAATAATGCTTAACATTTCATCATATTTTCAATCATTTGCATTTCCTTTAAAGCTAACAATGTGTCATCTTAACAGAAAATCGTATTTTTGTTTCGATTTTAGTTATAAAATGTACTAATGTTGGTGTAATATCTATACAACCAAAATACATTGCAGATTAATGTATTAATTGCTGCAAAATAAAAATACCATTACTTATAATAAAATAGTGCGTTAAGGTTTCTTAATAAGTTATTGCCTCTTTATGTCATTTTTGTTTTAATATAAATTTAAGGAACGATTAGTGGATTTTGTTTTAAATTTGTTTCGTCCAAGTACATAACGTTCGTCCTATGACAGTAGCATATAAAAGAAGACAAACACAAGTAGATGTACAAAAAAGGCAAAATATTTTAACATGACTATAGAAACGTTAATATAAACATTTTCATTTTACTTTTAAATTATTTAATGAACAACTTCCGGCAAAATGTATATATTTAAAACTATTATTGTACTCTAGAACTTACTTTCCCTAGAATTGTATAATTAAATCAGTTACAGGCACAAAATAAGGTAAACGACAAAAAAGTGTATATTTTTACAACATATTACTATGTGCTTATAACTTTAACCATAGCATTTTTCACAATCAAATTATTAGGTTATTAGAAAACTTCGTGTTGATTTTGCAAGGTAACAAATTTAATATATTTATTGTATTGAAAATAATTAATTGTGTTCTTCTGATTCTTTAACTGTATTCAAAGGCTAATTAAGTAATTCGATCTTTTTCTAAAAGGCAACCAGTAATCGTCCAGAGTTTTCCTACTTGTACCGGAAATGGACACGAATTTTTTCGACGACCTATTAAGATGATTATGTAAATAAAGCAGACTGCTATGTCTTTCAAATATAAAACTACGACTAGATCTAAGATCATGAGATTCTGAAGTAAGTTTGGTACATGGAACCTAATGCGGTTGTGAGGAACCAAGCAAAGCAGCACCACCAGGTAGCGAAACCGAATACACCGCGATAAACGTCCTGAGTAAACACCTGAAAATAAAAGTATAATTGATATTATTTTTATTTCGTTTTTCCTTAAGCCATACCTTTTTAAGATATTTATATATGATATATGATAGGCATTAAAAATTATTATAAAAAAAACAAACCATTTTTAAATTTTCCCAAGCCATTTGAAATTGTTCCATGCCTTCTAAATTCACAACCGGTTTCTCTTCTACCATCACCTCCTCCTGTTTGTAAAATAATGCACTCCACGAGTACCCTCCCAATGTCTTATACATCAGGGCTAAGTATAGACACATTATTATTGGACATATATATTGTAACGCCACTACACATAAGTAGTAAAATACTGATGCTATCTGGAACAAAGATTTATAAGCTAAATTCATATATTCCACTACCTGTGAGCATGCTTGTATTAATAGTTATTTCAGTCTGTAACAGTAACTGTTATTGTTACTGAAACAACATAAAATGTTCTTGCTGGATAATCCGTAAAGCCGTTTTATCCACAGTCTATATTCTTTATACCTACTAGCAAAATTTGTAAGACTGTAATTATTTACTTATTTATTAAACATACCTACATCATATTTAACCATTCTTAATCAGTATATAATAACGTGTCTTAAAACATTTGATATTTCATTTCATTTATAAAACAATTCATGTAATCTCTTTATATAACAAAGGGCTAAATATATAATCAATGATTATAATGAGTTATAGTTACTAAGAAAAGTCTTATGTTAAGGTATCATATTTGATTAGTATGATATTTTTAATACATACTATCATGGTAAAGAAGTATTATATGACTATTCAGCTATATATGAACACTGAGCGCCAACTTTATTCTGGTCAACTTTATCCTCGTGTATTATTTATTGATTTCTCTTAAAATAAATAATGAGTGAAAAAGTTACCTTCTTCTGCAAGTCAATATTTGTTATTCTGCCTGCCTCTTTCTTTTGTACGTCTAGTCTACGTTGAGCCATGTCTAGATATGATTGCAGCAGTCTGGGCATTAAAGCGATCCGGAACAATACAGTCCCGATCACAAGTACAAGGCGGAGTGTATCAAAAGCTTGGTCTGTCATTCTGAAATCGAATATCACGAAAATTTTAAAACAAACTCTAATAAACAAATATATCCGTTATCAAATGAAAGTGTTACTCATTACTACAATTCTTCAATTTATTATTCATAATATATATAACTAGGAACCAAATAAACAGATTCATAATAATATCACTTTCCACCCGCTTCTTGTCCCAAAGGGAATTTAGGGTATTCGCCATTTAATTAGCAGCCCAGCCTTTCAAATAAGTGGCACTATTCCAACAATAACTTAATTTGCAAATTTTTACATGGAAAAATGTTTTGGATGTTACGTATGCATACAAAGCTTTCTCTAACCAAATAATTATGTTGTAGCTCAACTTAAAAAATCTAACTGTTTTTGTTTTCAAAAGAGTCCAAAACAAATTACATTATTCTGTGCATAGAAGATATATTGGCTAGATGTCATTCAGTAAAATGGAAAGGCTGTTAATAGAAAAGCTAATTCATTCATTCATTCATTCAGCTGCAACATAAGTTTCATATCTTAAAAAACAAAATGGCTGCTCACAGCGGTTCTGTCATCCCCGAGAACACGCGGCCCGCGAGGTAACGGCGCGCCACCGGCCGCAGCCACAGCAGCGCCAGCGCCGCCGCGCAGCCCAACGACACGCTCGCGCGACACCGGCACGTGCTGCAAACAGTACAGGCCATTGCATTGGTTAATAACCAATAACAATCATAATTTATATAGTATATGAATTATAATTATACTTAACAAAAATTAATATATAATAAAAAAATGTTCAAAAGAAAATCTTATAACAGAAACTAGACTACTACAACTAGAAAAGCGATGCAAGAGATATAGGGACATAATTTTTAAGAAGATAGTTTCAACTTTGTAAAATCTAATGAATTTTATTTATATAATTCATAATAATAATTGTGATTTATAAGCTTATCTTAATAATTCTGTATAGCAGTATATTTCCCGAAACATAACATGATTCAGAAGCTTATGATTCAAACCATAACATATTTCCCTATTTGGCTAGTCTCTCTTGAGAATGGCTACTGAGGCCTATATTTGACAGCAGATCATTCACCTTCATCTTATGAAATTCTTAAGTACATGATTTTTTTTTTTAATAAAATATTACATTTAATAGCAAATGAATACTAATTTACTGAAAAATGAAAAGATGATCATACATCACTTAATATGTATTACATTTATTGTACCTCATGGAATCCCAATGCATTCTTGCAACTCTAAGGCCAGGGAAAGTAAATAAAGTGCCAACAATAGCTGCCCACACTGCCAAAGATAATTTCAAAATCAACTTTGATGCTGGACCCCTGAAAACAAAGTAGACAATTTTTTTGTAAATATTGTATTTTTACTTGCTATAACAAATTTACTAAAGTGCTATTGATATCTAGACATCTGCTTTATATACATAGTGTTTGCTATTATATTTTTATAATTATTAAGTACATAAAAAATTATAGTTTCATATTAAATTTTACTTATATAGTATTAAAACTCACACTGATGTTAAGCCTTGATTTTCCAGAAACTTTGATGCATTTTCATAGAAGCTATCATATGCTGGATCCACACCAACCTCCAAGTTGCTTTCATCCACAATGAGCACCATCATAGCAATGAGTAAAAATACACAGAACGCAACAATACATGTCGACCGTTCCCCAATGGATTCTTCACTTGTGAAATATTGCTTTGTTAGTGATAAAAGGATTTTACTGAATTTTCATTAAGGAGTTTTATTTTAATAATAATAGGAATGTACAAGCCTCCTTATGAGAGCATGCCTATGTTTACTTACATGCTTTAATAGACAGCCAACCACTTACGAAATAAACTCATAATATTTTATATTTTTATATATACATTCTTATATATTTTAAACACTTTTATATTGTATATAATATATTGTTTATTTCAGTTCGACATTTAATCATTTTATATTAGGTATATTTTAGGGATAATAGTATATAGGATGGTGTTTAAATGACAATGTAATTGAGCATTGCCTATGGTTACCAGTCACAGTGACGTAAAGAATTTGCTATTGAAAAGGATACAATGAAAAGAGTACTACTAGCAGACACCAGACCATACTTAAGTTGAATTCATCTTTCAAAGGGAATATTGATGTGTAAATCTGGAAATTAAGACATACATAATGTTTTTATCTCATACATAGAACATTGAAAATATAAGTATACTTGTCAGTTTACTTATCACAGTTAAGTGCTATAACAAAACCTTAACATGATTAACTTCAATTAGCAATGTCAGTGACACAAAACTGAATATTATGTAAGGAATGTATACATACCTCTGACATGATATACACAATGCCAGTGTATAATGAAAAATCTACTATCCATAAGTATTCTGTATAAAACCTTAAGTGAACCACATCCAAGGGAGTAACTGGTGCTATTTCTAACTGTATATCCAAGCTACGTGGTATATGAAACGTTTCCGGCTTTCCATTCGATTCATGTTTCCCACCTTTCTTGCCTTTCGGCTTATCCTTAGGAACTCCCGCCAAAGCCTTTAATTCACTATTATCTGGGTATAGATAGCGATACAATCCTTGGGAACATAATAGCCATCGTGCGAATGAATAGTTACCAAGCTTTTGTATTACTGATACCATTATCAGTGTTATTACCAGCTGAGCCCCCAGTAAAGCCTAAAATAACATAACATTATAAATAAGTTTGTTTTACTTTGTTTTAAGGGAAAACCTATCTGAGTTATGTGTAACATACCATTGCAATATGAATTTCATTGACTGGTTAATCTCATGACCGTCTAAATTTAATAAATTATTTTTAATTCGCTCCGGGATCTATAACCTCAATCAGTACTCCCACACATAATAATACGAACAAATAATAAAGGTTCATCTATTTAATGTCAATTTCGATAGCCATATCTTAACTTTATACAAAAGAAAGAGAGATGTGTATAAATAAAATGTCAAACGTATTTCGTATTTAATTTACTAGGTTAGTACTTCAATGAATTTTGTATAACTGACTTTATAAATGTTACTTGATTGAACAAAAATTATTTATCAGCTGTTTCAGTGCCGTATTACAAATATTGTACTGAATGAAATCAATACAAAATTTTTAAATGTATTAATCTGGCTTTTGTAAATATCCAAATTTTAATTTAATTTTGTTTTGTAACCCCGTTCTTCGTTATTTTCTAACTTGAATAAAATAATAAAGAAATAATTGATTTAAATTATTTAACTATTTAGCAAAGCACAATGATTAATGATATAATATATTTTTTGTAATGGTATCCCGGTGCAAATGTCGCGTTGCGCATCGATGACGAGTTTGCTCACTGGACAATCATATTGATCGGTTTCCATTTATTTCGGTGTCGTCGCCGCCGAAGTCCGTTCGCAGGCGGATGCGACGAACCTAGATAGATAGGAATTATAATTTTTTTGTGTATTGTGTTAAAGAAACTGGCAAAATGGGGTCGTTGTTTCGGAGTGAGGAAATGACTTTATGTCAACTTTTCCTACAGAGTGAAGCAGCCTATGCTTGCGTGTCTGAACTTGGTGAATTGGGGCTCGTACAATTCCGTGATGTGAGTATAAAACGCCCTTTTATTTTGAATAGTACAGGTTCAACCTATTTTCAGTGTAATGATATTTATTTTGTTCCTATTATCACTAAATTAATAAAAAACTAGAAAGCGTATGACCCTAATTCGTTTTCTGTAATATCTTTGTTATTCTTTATTTTTTATTATACAGTAGAGTTTGCATGATTTATTGATTTTCTATTGTATTACTATCTACAAATAAACCATATTATGAATAAATTAGAAACACATATGTCACTAGTGGGGATATACAAAATAAATTAATTATGTAAAATTATACAAGAATAAAATTATATTTATATTTTAATTGTATAGTTTTTAAATTAATTGAATAATTTTGGTTTTAAATGAATATCCTATCATTTTTTCATTAGTAAATATTTAGACTACTTATGCGGGATTCCCAATTGACATTTTATCATGCTCCAGCTGACATGACTGGATTTCCAAGAAAAACATTAATATATCACATGTGAGATCCTGTGATTGACTTAAATGACTTTTTAATCATAAATGTAGAATTATGTAATAATAAATATACATTTGAATATGATATCACTTTTTACATCAATCTAGTAAATCTGTAGTTAATACTTAATTAATCATGAGCTTGGTATGAGGTCCATACTGTCTTACCAAGAGAGATCTTCGTCAAGTAATGGGATATGACTATTTTTATTGGTTTTCATAATAATATATAATTCTTTCTAAGATAATTACAAATATAACTTGAGAAATATTTAATCTTGCCCTAAAAATAATATTGTAAAGTATTAAAAGTAACAATCAAATTTGAATCTTAACACCAGTGATTTAGATACATTATGCTTGTGGAGTTTTTCTCATCCAAACTTTAGTCTGAATATAAAAATTGTGTCCTCAAATTAGTTAGAATGTACGAATAAGGATATTCTAAGTACTATTTCTTAATGTTTAAACATACATTGTGACATAACTTTCCTTATATGTAACATTGTTTATTATTAATGTACCATATTAGGTTTTGCTTTGATTACTCATTTAAATATTTCCTCATATTCATTTACATCAATAAATTATGGATATGAATATTGAAGTGGAAAAATACAATTTTTGATAAGTATCTTATCAAGAGAATACTACACAGTCAGGATTGACTAATTTGTGGCTACAATGATGATGATGTGTTTAACATTAAATTGATGTAAAAGAATAATTAAATAGTGAAATTATATTAAACTAGTGACACACCCCGGCTTTGCATGGGTACAATGATATGACATCACAGTAGAAACTTCTAAAATTATCGGTGTTTCTTTACGCAATTGTCAGTCTTCTGGAATCACTATCTATTAAAAAAAAACTGCATCAAAATCTGTTGCGTACTTTTAAAGATTTATGCATACATAGGGATATAGGGACAGAAAAAGTGATTTTGTTTTATACTATGTAATTATATGAAATTATTAAATGCCATACCTGAATTAATAAATAGCTGAATTTGTGCTAATGAATTGATGGATGTATCTACACAAATCGACTTTTAAAACAGGTTTGTGACTAGCTAAGAGTCAAAGACCTGACTAAATGTAATATGTAAGATATCATCTTAATAAAAAAAATGTTATAGAAATGAATGTCTGTTTTTGTGAAAGTAATTTTAAAATATATCTTTATTTTTGTTAGCCTTAAAATTAATGTGAAATCAAGTTCAGACAATATCTAAGAGATGTTTGTGGCAATTTTGAAATCTAATCCATCCAATCCATACATATTACGAAAATGAGAAAAAAATTATCAAAAAATATGCAACCTTTTTGAAATATACTAAAAGTTATATAATTAAATAGAATTCAATCACAAGACTATTTGCAATAATGCCAACATAAAATTATATAAAATAAGTAATTGTAATAAAATCATGTGATTTAATTGATGTATTATGGCATTACTAATTCTTATCATTATTGATGAATTAGTTTTTATATATTTATCAGATAATTTTAAAATATATGGAATATTGAATTGATACCAATGTTTCAATGTTGTACTGTTAGACCAAGGCCTTTCTTTATTCATATTATTGACTAGTTAGTGACTCTCTGACTTTGTTCAACTTTATGCCTTAAAAGTAGGAGTATTATATGAATAAGATTTGTGTGCGTTACCATTGATTGAAATCAAACAACAATCAATCAAACGTTTTAAATTAATAATTTAATCTTTTAATATTAATAATTTAATATGTATTTTTCTATATGCGTATAGACGATCTTACACAGTGTCGTCGGGGATTAAGGCATAGATTTTTTCCAGTTCCAAAATACGCGACAGAGCCACCTACGGCCGTGTGCACTGAAAACTGAACAAGCTTAAAAGTAAACTAAGGTTTTTGGAATGAGAAGTAACCGGGCCATAACCATAAAAAACCCGTACTTATATATGTAACACCACTGGAACTCTTTAAAAAGGTTTTAAAATTATTAGTACTGGATCCATAATATCGCAATTTTAATAAAACAACACGATCGAAATGTTCCGTACTATACAATAATGAAAACCACATCTAAATAGTTTAAGCAGTTTCCGAGATAAGCGGTAACAAACGAACCGATAAACAGACAAAAATTCAAATCATATCATATACACAAATTTCGATCAGTTACGATTTAAATATATGTAGGTATATACTGAAACCTATTCCACCAAAATGTGCCACGGAATTGTAGATTAGACACATTAATGTTGGTTGACATATAAAGGGATTCTTTACCATGTTTTTGATTATTAGTAACCATACTTACCTTATCCAACATTTTTTTAAATCATATTTCATGTTTAGTCTAATACCAGCTCTCTAAGCCGGTCGTATTTGCAAATGCATTGCGATTACTATACATATAGTATTTAGATTTTTGAGCCTGTTCGTTAACTAAGAGTAGATTAATTTTTAAATGTATTTTTAAAATACCGTACAATTACATTAAATATATAAAAATAAGAATTTACAAACAAAATAACTTTGAATGGGGCTCTTACAAAGCAAATTAGATTTATATTGGAGATTTTAATTGTGATACTGTCTGGCAATACATGCTGGCCTTATCACAGATAATACATATATGAAAATTTGATTGAATAAAAAAAAAAAAAAAGGTATTTAAAGGATAAATTAGATTATAAATACGTTGTTAATGTGTAGCTTATTTCATTACGGTTTAATAGACCAATAAATGCCAAGGGCAGACATGTCGTTAATTATGTAATAGACGACGTTCATTATTGATATTAACTCGTTGAAGGGATTGAATACAGCTGAACAAACTACAGAGCGCCCGCGTGTGAACATTGTCAGCGACACGGAAAATAATAATGTAATGCTTCGACCGCACCTTCGAAACATAAGTAAAATTAATCTTTCAAAAATTTTGTTACTAATTAGTGTTAGTTTGTATCGTTGTAATAAAACAAAAAAAAAAACTCTTTATTCATTAAATAAGATTACGGGTTATAACGAAAATCTATTCATATCGGCCGTCGCTCTATCTTACTAGTCAACAAACCTAGCAGCTTAGGAAATATGTATTAGAAAATATCTAATTGCACTCGATCTGATTCTAAATTATTTCGTAATATGATATATATAATTCATTCTTAATAATATATCTTTTTAGGAAGTTATCTTAACATTTAAGATAAAATTTCAAACCCAAATATCAATATATTTTTATATATAATTAAGAACTCGCCTTATATTATGAATATGCTTAGTGTAGGTCTACATAAGGATTAATTGCTTTCTAAAGATCTTCATGTAAAAAACAAAATACCGACGGCAGCATTTATTTACGATTTCTTGTAAATAAACTAGATCTTAGAATTGATCTTTTATTTGAACCTAAATAACTGGTAATACTGTATATATGGCGTTATGTCGTTCTAAAATATAGCGATATAAAGTTATTAGTTCTTTTTTGTCATTCGCCTTAGTGGATTTTAGTTTTAGATTTCAAAAAGATGTTGCAGTATCACCTTCTGGTACAGACGATTCAGTGACAATGATTTTTGATTGATCTGCTAAATTGTAGTGTATTTCAATTATCTCATATCATCGTCTAAATATGTACCAATTCAAGTATGTGGGACTTATAATGTAATAGATAAAATTATACGTCACACGTTATGATTGTGTTCTAAAATTAACTATAATTAACGATGACATTTCTCAACAGTTAAATCCTGACGTAAATGCTTTCCAACGCAAATTCGTCAACGAAGTGCGTCGCTGCGATGAAATGGAACGCAAGCTTCGTTATCTCGAGAAGGAGATCAGACGCGATGGTATCCCCATGCTTGAGATACCTGGAGAGGTCCCAGAGGCGCCTCAGCCCAGAGAGATGATTGACCTCGAGGTAAGAATACTTAATGCTGTTAAATAATGTCTATGTAATTAATTTAATCATTTGATTTCTTTACGAACTTGATATTCGTCCTACTGATTAAAGCAGTATTGCAGCAAAGCTTTGTGATATTTGGATTCGAAGGATGTCTTTACTTAAAACGCAAGCAAAGGGCATTTCTTATATTATTTGTTTAAAATAATTTTAATTTGCATACTGTTTTAAGTGAACTCCTTTCCATATCGCTTTTCGTCTACATAAATAAAGAGGGAAACTTTTGCTGGAACAATTAATCCATGTTGTTGCCTTAACTGATCTCAGGAGGGCTGTTTCATTTTTCATCTAACTAATCGAAGTTGTTCTTCAACGAGAAAGTAATACTATATCATTATAAACATATACACAAAGATGAGCTGATATGGTCCTGAGAATAGAAAACACCAAACTTAACGTGAAATTGATGATACAAATCATTGCTGTCAAGACAAGCGAAACTGATTTGTCTAATGCTTCATTCGTTTATGAGGAAATGTGTGTTTTGTGGAGTAGAAGAATTGTTTCATGTAAATCCTTAAATTTAAAAGTAGGACGTGGTTTTATAAAAAGTGAATCCACAGGCAACATTCGAGAAGCTTGAAAATGAGCTGCGCGAAGTTAATCAGAACGCGGAAGCTCTGAAGAGAAATTACCTGGAACTCACCGAGCTCAAACACATCCTCAGAAAGACACAAGTATTCTTCGACGAGGTAAGCGAACTCATTATTGTGTGATGTTACGATCACTATGTCGTTTCGGATCACATGATTTGCTCTACAATTATCGATATAACACAACGTTAGAATGTTAATCTATATTATGTGTGTTGTTTACGTAAGCCACCTCGCAGTTCAGTCTTATAAATTAATCGTGAGATAAGATAATTCACGCCGGCATATCCCCGTGAGGCAACGTTCAATTAATTATTGTTGTACTATCTATGTAAGTTTTTAGCTGAACATGCTGCATCAATATATCCAGTCGTCGTTTTAAACTCTCCCTACCCAGCTTGCATCAAATGATTATGAAACTTTTGATACTGACGGCATTTATATCAAGATTTTAAAGTCGACAATATATGCTGCTGTTGTAGAAAAAAACTAGCTCCAAGTCGATAGATTTAAAACGATTCGAGTATATGATGTTTTGTTTTAATCATTATCGTTGAGTTCTATTTTTATTTTTATTTTAATTCGATGTGTCATTAAATACGAAAGAACCCCGATCGGCATTATATGTATAATCAAATGAAAAAAAATACTAAATATCTCTTCGTCTACTAAAACACTCAGCACTGCCTCTATTTAAATATGTTAACACTGTCTGTCTTTTACGAGGTCGTGGGTCTTCTTCATACAATCGCTTTAAAGTGTGACATTAAAATGAATATCAAAACTACTTGAATATATTGCTAGGTATCTTAAAATTTTCAAAAGTTCACAGTCATTGTCACATTTCTAATTCTAAAAAAATGCAATTTTCCAATATTCCAAATTGTATTTTGATTAACTATTGAATGCATTTGAAAACTTTGTGGGGACGAAAGTATATTCGGTGATTTTTCTCTGTCTCAACACTTTCTCATCGTTGAATTAAATATTCCACCGATAATGTGACATTGACCTTGAATGCGCAATTGACCTTGGCGCCATTTTGGCGCTTGTGTGCACAAGATGGCGGACCCTTCGCGAGAGGAAGAACAAGTGACACTACTGGGGGAAGAGGGACTCATGGCGGGAGGGCAAGCGCTCAAATTGGGGTATGCAGATTAACTTTAAAATGTTCTCGGACGTGCCCTGACTCCTGCGTTTTAGTAATAGGGGCGACGAATGGGAGTCAGAGCAAGTTATAGAACGATATTATTTTTGCAGCGCTTGTACTGTGACGCTGATACGGGAGTCTACCGCTCACCACTCAGGCAAGCATTGGAGACAGCCGGTTTATAGTATATTATCAAATTAACACCTCTTTTACTTCTTGTGTGATGGAATGATAGCTTAGTGTAGCACCGACATCACCTTATAATTCTCAATTTCTAATACGATGCTTATAGGTCTAGACGAGTCCCCTATCGAGTGCTAATCAACTGCTGCCTGAGTGAGTTTTAACTAACAAAAGTTTTCCGAAACCGATTTATTTTTGAAGTCCATCCGCGTGGTGAAATTTCGGTCTAAACATATCGATCGTGTTTTTTTCATACCGTCATGCTTTCTGTATCTGTTATAATGTTTGCATGCCATTTATGAGTTTTATCATGTCCGTAGATATTCACTTTTATTTTCAAAACAGTAGGTGATCACGTTGTTAATTAATCACAATTTGAAGTAGATGTTGAAACTAACAATATGAGCAATTAAAAGCTTTTTGAATTATAGTAGTCATCGCAATCAAACAATTGAAGACGCGTTGGCGCTATTTTTTTACTACAACAGGCAATACCATCCATGGTGAAAACATCATATTTGTGGGTTTAGCTTTCGGCTTGTGTCGTGATTTGGGCAATGTCTTGTCTACATGTTTGTTTGTCCGCTAGCACGAGGGCGGTGCCAATACCACCGAATCGATGACGCGCGCACTGATATCCGACGATCCGAACAAACATATGGGACAGGTTCAACTAGGGTATGTATGCGATTGTACATACGGTACTAGTTGACACGGTGGGAATTACGGCTGACCAGCAGTAACCGAGCGATACTGACTTGCTGAACTTTGAAAGTAACGATCACTGCGATCGATATGATTATGGATATGGTGCATGATATTCAATCGAAATGCTATCAACCGAGTAACCACTGCTTTTCAGCTGTATTTTACCAGCCTGTTTATTGCTAAGGGTGTCGCAACGATATTTAAAGTAACTAAATTATTGATCAAAATCTTTTTTTTTTGTTTAAGACAAATATTCATAAAGGGTCTACAGATTAATAGTTTTACAAAATATGACAATTTATACCCTGTATTAGAATTTTCAATACTGAATAAAGTAATGTAAATATTTTTGATCATATTATTCGGAACTAATTAAACAGTATGTAGTATGTCGACGCTCTTGGGTATGTGGTACGTATGAAATTAATTTTTCACACGTCAACCTACAGCGATCAATCTAGATGTTTACATGAATTTGACAGTTTTATTATTTGATGGTAAATTGTATCTCCAGTATAAATATTTACCATCGTTCTTCTGTTATAGTAAATGCGTCACATACCCTATTTAAACTCTTGACGATTTTAGCAAGTTCCTTAGATCTTTGAAGAAATAGTTAATTAGTTACTTGAGGTCATAATATCTTTAAAATATTATAAACGCCAAAGTATGTTCGATCGTAGGACAAGTCACAAATCTTGCATGCTGAATTCTACAGTAAAGTAAACATCCGATTGTTGAACTAATATTATTATCATTGAAATCACGAGATATGATCGTTGTGATTTCTTTGATAATTTTTTTTTTAAATATGTGATAAATGCTAAAATGTTTTTGCTTGATTTACTCCTTAGTTTTCGGGATAAACAAGAGTCCTTGGAATTCCTGCCTTGGTTAGTAGTAATGTAAATTATTTGTAGTTGAAATATTTTACGGAGAGTTTGTGTTTGGTGGAAGGTTGTAACATTTTTGGTCCTGTTTTATATTTAACCTTCGAAATTGATGGATATTATTTTGTGGTATCTTAAAGTGTTATGGAATTTATCTTTGAACCTGTTAATGATGACAGAATATGATGAGTCAGGGGTTAACTAAACCCATGATAAACCTCTTCCAATAGAATAAAAATTTTAGCTAGTTGCTAAGAAAATTTGATTAGTACCAGTTGACCTGATTCTTTTCAATTTCGATGGTTTATACTTGTTTTATTAACATATTGTAAAGACATGCTTACTAACACTTCACCTGTAGAAATATTTTCACTCAGCGTCCCTACATGTATATAAATTTCAATTTGGACTTCAAGAATAGATAACGGAATAGGTGCGAAAATTGTAAATGCTGAAAATGTTACATTTTCGTTATCACACGTTTTCTAATATAGAATAAACCGTTCAATATACTTGAAAATTTGAAAACTGGTCGTAAAATGCTTGATTTTAATCTTTGACCCTTCTCATAAATGACTAGATTACCTTGTCCAGTTTATTCTATATGTTCTATCGCGATATTATTCGTGTCAGAAAACTTGTGACAACGAAAACTAAAAGATACTATTTTCTCGATTAAGAATCTAACAGCGTCTTGGTACGAGTGTCTTAGTTATTAATTTTTGTTCATTTTGTTTATTTATTCCTTTGTTTTCAGACTTATACTATGCATTCAGAGCGATATTTTTTTTACATACACGATTTAAACAATATTCCCTTCCCATTGTAACCTTCAGAGTATGATGTCGTTTTGTCGTTAGCTCTATGTTTCGTTATCAGACGCGGTGTGACACGGTGTTATAATCTATGCAAACTCATTTGTTTCTTATGTACAAATTTTACTGCCCGTATGCTGTGTTGGTAAGCCTTTGACTAAAGATCGGCTATTATCATCACAATGCCTCTAGAGAGCTGTCAGTTTCTTGTTAACGATTTACAATTTGCTATCACATTTATTCATGCCTCGTTCGTCATGCTGAAGGGATTACAGCTGTGAATAAAAAAAGCTAAAAATCCTTGAATTACAATTGAACGTTTTTTTATATTTATTTTCTCTTTAACTTGTTTTTGTTGCAATAGGAACACGAATTAAGCTAATAATTTCGTTTGTAAAATATCAGTAAATAACTTGAAATTATGTTATGGAAAGTTTGACATTCTCATGAAGTTATGGAATTTTTATCGTCAATTTTGTATCCAGTCGATAATATCGGTCAGGTACTTGTGATCTCTGGGTTGGATCGAATTTGAGATAGCATTATATCAAACAGATTGAAATTGAGAACGATACGAGAGAATCGCATAATACGACAGAGATAAGGAGATTCACTGCAGCGCTGGATTATTGTATAAAACAATAACATTGACTCATGTTTCGGAATTTTTATCTTCGACTGTTGGATTTCTGTCTAGTCTTTATCATTCGTAATGTATTTGTATCGTTCTTCTTCAATACGATCAAGTTTAGTGTTTAGTGCGGTCATAGTATTTTTTTCTTCACCCAAAACAGATAATTAAAAATTAAATTTCACCTTTAATATTGTGTGGCTAAAGTTCAGTTCAAACCTTTGAGGCGAAACACAGCATTGTTTTTTACCTTGACCTAGGATATTACGTAAAATAAAAAAAAATTGTATATACAAACAATGACAGATAAAAAATATTTATACAATATATAGTTCGTATTTGTTATACGCAAGGTTAATATATAATCTGTGATATAATTTTCACTAGTGAAATTGCACGTTTGCACGAATGATTTTTTTTTTTAATTTGTCAACTTTATAGAATATGACTAATCATTTTCACTGTGCAGTCAACACGTACAGTTTCATAATAAATAACTTTAATATATAGTGATTGAAGAGCCATATATAGGACGTAATTATGATAAAAGCAAGAATTACATTACGGCTAATGATGATATAAATAATGTTGATATTAATTTATTACGATGAGGATATGCCTTATATGGCAACAAGTGAAGAATGTACTTATAATAATAAATAATGTAAGGTTAACTACGGTTTCAGTCTATTTAAGGGAGGTTTTCAAGTTAGTACATATAACATGGCCCTTACACCCTTTCATAAGTCTGCATCGCGCTCGGTTCTCATTTGTTTGGGTATACTCAAATAGCCCATTCTATTGATAAAACCAAATAAATGTATCTCCTCTGTGTGCCAGTCTTAGAATGAATGTTTTATTTTAAAATGTAATATGCTATACCAGCTTCTCCGAGCGTTTTTTTTTACACTTGTTAAGCGTTACTTCTTTTCTTTCGTGTGTGGTGATTTCGAGGTCTGGTTTTGCCCTCTCGTGAAAACGTCTTGAGAGCCTAAAACGCAAAATCATTAATTTACGATCGGTTACGTCGTTTTGACATGTAAGCGTCATATTATTTAAGTTAACAGTTCCAAATTTTGCGACCAATATTTTTTCTTTCGAATTGGTCTTTATCGTTTAATTATCGCAATCGAACTAACTCTCCGGCTTTATATGATCAATTAGCGTTAAATTTCCCGACAAAGCAAACGTTAGCAGGAATCGTTATAACAACAGCTATCGAATGAAATGTTTAGTTCTCACAGAGGTTGTTTGAAAACAATATCCGATACATCGGACGTTTACCTTTATTATCGTGAATTACACGTTAGCGATGATATGTTAAATGAAAGAAATTATATTTGTATGTACAAGATCCGTTATACATATTTATATACTTCATATGTTATACTTTACACAAGTAAGTTTAAAAAAGACTTAAGGTTTCTTACTGTTAAAGGTTAAACCTTATTTAAAAGTAGTCTCAAAATTATAATTTTGCCTTTGGCTTTAAGCTCGCCAAAAAGATCTCTCTTAGCGGTAGAGCTGGATCATGTACACCTTCTCTGTCAGTTTTTAAGTTTTAGTATTGTATCCAATAAAGTGTTTATGTATTGTTAATGATTGTGGTATTTTTTTTATCCTCAGCGTATGTAATTATACTTACTGGCTCCTTTTAAAATGAAGTGGGTGGGCATTAGTTCTATAAAGAGTTGTCTGTAAGACTATTGCCTATATTAAAGTTTTCATGTGTCCTGTCTTATATCAGGTCAACTTTTAAAGACAAAATATTACACTATATAATAAAATCTATAGAATCTAACTTGTTATGGTGATACGTTTGTCGATAGTATTTAAATGTATGAAATAAACAATTTTGTATATTCATATAAAATGACATGTTAAATAATTTTAAACATATGTTATAATTAACGTCAGTAATAATTATCTCGACGCTGGCGATACGATCATCATGCAACTGTGACAACCTAATTTACGTTTACGTAAACATGTAGGTTCTCTCATTAACGTTGTATTGTGCAATGCTCTTATCTATATCGTTTACAAGGTATTTTTTAACATCTGTCTATATTATTTAATCTTTTATTGTCGTTAATGCGTATTATGCGTCATTAATGCGTCTTTTTTTAGTTGTGTATATGCGGAGTTCTAGAATATGTCCTTATGTGTTCGCACACATGCATAAAACAAACACATAAGTCTAAAAATGATGCTTTCCTCAACTCACCTCGAGGATTGTATTATATTTCTTATAGTTGCTATGTCAATGGACGAAAATGATCAGGATTAATTAGCATAACAGCATCGTTCTTTAGCTTCCAAATTAAAAAGAAAAGTTATATACATATCTACAATCTACATTTAAAATTTTTGTCATTATTTAATATTTAGGTTGTCGTTGTAGGAGAATTGAGAATTTTCTCTTCTCAATATGAATTCATTTCCTAATTCTATACAAATTGTATAAATTACAATAGATATTTGGATTAAGCAGTATGATGTAAGACTGAATTTGTTATTTTTTTATTTATTTAAATCAGGTAATAATGCACGCTCTGAATAAATGGTATAAGTTAGTCAATACTTTCATTGAGTTATGTTAATCATGGAGAAATTGACTTAGTTGTAAACGAGTAAAAAAAAGAAATTGTCGTACGTCACGTTTTTTTATGTCAAAGCAATCCATCTTTGGTCAACTTAGTACTTAATTGATGGCTCATTTAAGTACTTCTATATACAGTAGCGTGCAAAAGTTTTGGGCCACTGGGATTTTTCCATTTGATTGAAAACAGACATTTTTTTTCATTGGTCTATCGTTTAAAATATGTAAGATAGTTCGAATATAGACGAAAACATCAAACATTTGATTGGTTCGTAGCATATTTTACGTGTACTACGTAAAATAACTGATATTGATGTGCAAAAGTTTCGGGCCACTACACGCCTCGGCTTTGTACTCCCGGTTTGTTTAATTGTTTATGCCTGCTGGTGTCAAAAAATATTCCACAAAGGAAAAGTAGCCATCTTGTGGCCACGATGCCGAAACACACGAACATTCAGGTTCGCGAAATTGTAATTAAGCTTTCTTCAGAGGGAAAAAGCTCACGTTTTATTGCATGGGCTTTATCAGTTGGTAAAAGTACTGTGAATCGTATTATTTCCAAATATAAAACAACTAACTTATTGTGCGATAAAAAACGCAGCGGTAGGCCGCGAAAAACTTTAATTCGTGTCGACAAAATTATAAGAAGAAAGTGTGTTGCCGATCCGCGAAAAACTGCAGCTGATGTTACACGTGAATTACGCAGCGAAAATCTAGCCAATATTAGTCGCAGTACGGTGTCTCGACGCCTGAAAGACGTGGGGCTGATTGGACGTATTGGCGTGAAGAAACCATTGATTAGCAAAAAAAATAAGAAGGCTAGGTTGGACTTCGCAAAAAAATATCAACACTGGACAGCATCAGATTGGCGGAAAGTGCTATTTTCTGACGAATCGAAATTCCAATTGTTTGGAAGCGATGGTCAGAAGTACGTAAGACGTCCAACAGGTACTAGATATCATGTAAGGTATCAGACTCCCACTGTGAAACACGGTGGTGGGAACATAAAAGTTTGGGGAGCACTTTTTGCTGATGGCGTTGGTCCGCTGGTGGAAATTCAAGGTAATATGGACGCTGTAATGTATAAGAATATTCTGGTAGACCACATGCTTCCATTTGCGACAAAAAATTTGCCTCGTGGTTGGATTTTTCAGCAAGATAACGATCCAAAACACACTTCGCGTCTTGTCAAAAATTTTTTTAGGAGCCGAAAAGTCCGTGTACTACCCTGGCCGTCACAATCACCCGACTTAAATCCCATCGAAAACTTGTGGCAAGACCTAAAGGTTCGGGTTGGAACGGAAAATCACTCCAATAAGACAGAATTGTGGAATCATTTGCGAAAAGAATGGGAAAAATTGCCAAAAGACCGAATCTCACAGTTAATTGACTCAATGCTCCATCGGTGCGCTGCAGTCATCGATGCCAAGGGCATGGCAACAAAGTATTAAGTCAAATAATTAAATAGAAAACATTTATCCTTAATTCACCTTTGTTATTTTTGGTTTTTGATTTTTTATTTACATAATAACGTGTGACCCGATACGTTAAACAGTTATTAATAGAAATATTTTGAAAAAAAAAATGTTATTTGAGAATAATATCAATGTATATAAATCGTTATTTTCGAAAATAAGTAAATGTCTGTTATAATAGGCTGTTTTTATTTATTTTACCTTCGTATTGCTGCGCAATATTTATAAAAAATAGGATGGCCCAAAACTTTTGCACGCTACTGTATCATACGAAATTAACTATGAACTGACAATAAACGTTACGTGATATTATTATGTTCCAAAATGTATTGTACTCGATACTAATGAAATAATTATTCTAATAACTGTGTTCAGTTATAAGAACATTATGTAAAGTAATGTAATGTATTATGTACGCCTCTTGGTATTTTAGTTATTGTATTTTACATTCTAATAATGACCTTCGTCCGGCGCCTGTCGCACATTCCAAAAAGAGAAGATACCCTAAACTTAAATAAAATAATACGTTACACAGACAGACTTGGTGCTGTGCCAAGGTGAAACGCCCCCTATATTACATCATTTTGAAACGACTTTGTCAAACTAAATTGCACTCAAAATCCTTTGGATAAATCATAAAATCTAAAAACGCTCCCAATATTTCAGTAACGATGAAAAATCACCCTTATGTCAAGTGTCCTTAGGTTGAAATTATATGTGAAATTTCATGTGTGTTTGAGGAAATCAGAAATAAACCAGACGAATGTAATTTTGTTTATACTATACGGTGGTTCCCCGATCAATTTCGACGGCAACTCAATTTCACGCTCAACTGAATCCTGTTTCAATTTAAAACATAAAGACAAGATACGTACGTACATAAAATATTTGATAAATGTTTTAAATTCGTCTCAAACGCCTCGCCTTGGATTCGTGCCTGTGTCAAGTTACAATGTCAGAGACAGACACGAGAGAAAATGATACCGAAATTAAACGTCCATGAGTTAATACCTTCAAAACGTTGAGCAAATAGCGATAAAAAATTGTCGGCAATTGTTTCTTAATAAACATATAAAACCAGAAAAATGTAGTTTAAGATTCCACGTTTAAATTTTTACTAAATAACATGAAAGATATCTAAATAATAGATTATTTAAATGTCGAAAAGCTGAAGCGCCATTTTTTTGGAAAATATAACTTTAAAACATCTACTTTTTTATCCTTCTCTCTTCCCATTGACATATTCTTAATCTAAGATAACAAAATAATTAAAATAAACGAGCCAACTTCAGTGTCTTGGTGTGTGTGACAACTACGCTGGACACACGAAAAACGTCATACTACTTTAATAGTATGCGTGTACACGCCAACAGGCCAACAGTTGGCCATTATTTTTTGCGACGCGTTCTCGTTGGTAACAATATCTATACATATTAATAATCAAAGCTGTTACTGATAATATATGCATAATCATGCGGCAAAAGTGTTAACGTTAGCGGAACGCTGGAAATGATAAACTAGCTGAATGACATCTGCAGATTCGCTTTTGTTACGTCCGATGAGATTAACGATCTTTTAGCCAATCGATTTACTCTATTTAGTTGTTGGTCAGATGGCATTGTAATTAACAGTTTAAATACAACTACAATTATGCCTGAACGTACGTTTCAAATAAAAACTGAATTATAAATAAATTATCAAATAACAAATAACTAACTTCAAGGAGACCTTGAGGCTCTACTGAGAACGAAATCTGTTAATCAACAAAAGAGTAATACTTGAATATAACATTTCTACAGAGATCTGTTATAACTTAGATCAGAAGGGCCGAAGATCGGGCTCAGTAACGCGCTTTGGGCTTGTCTATCATTGGATGAATATAGACTGATTATTGAATTGATGATGATGACGGATTGGGAATGTCCTCCTTTTTTGAAGTAATTGAATTCAATCAAGAAGTGATTTGTGTTTAAAATTCACTCTAACAAAATGCATATTATAACAGAACTTTGCCCTTCAGTCGATAATAAATATAAAATGATGAATATGGCAAGGAAGATACCTATCAACGTACCAGGGAAACACGAACGCTAAGGAGGTTAATTTAGACATTCTGCAAACAATGCACATTCAGAGCAAGCGTTACTCATTCCTTCACGTGATTACATGAATAAACGAAAGCATAAGCATATAAGCATTGTAGTAAGCTATTGCCATTTTGTTATTGTGTTATAAAATATATTATACGTCATCGTAAATAAATAGATGTATCGTGTTAAAAACCGCAAAATACAATTAATTAACTATGATGTAAAATTTTGAATGCAGTTGTGGCTTATTTATGAAGAATAAAAAAAAATGATTGCGATTTTTATATCTTCATTACAACTGTCTGCTTTGTTTGTCTTGGGACAAGCTAGTAATATTGCAGAACCCAAGGTCTTGAGCTAAAAGTAAAATGTTTTTATTGTGATGAACATCTCAGTATCTTCACAATTCTGTAGTTAATTTGCTCTTTAAGCACATATTTGTGCGTACATGTGGTAATTTTGTCCTTCGCAGTTGACTACTTTCTTTTAAGATTCGACGCCGTGACTGAAATCGGTCAGTAAGTCATCATACGAAGTGATGAATTACAGATATTTATCTTGTCTAAATTTAAAACATGAACGACAAGCAAATGGTCCTAATGACTCATGTCAATTTGCTCTAAGACAGCGGCTTGCTGATTTCAATACACAACCAACCAAAAATTTAGTTCATTCGTCATTCGACCCGAAGCGGACCAATGATAATAATCACCAAAATGTTCCTTGGTTATAAAATAGGTCGCCAGAGGTTACTTAATGTAGTAAATAACATAGTTTTACTTAAAAAGGTAATTAATCTATTATCCAACATTCTAACTTAAAAATGTTTCTTAGAGACGATTGGTTAAATAAGGATAGATAGATAGCTAGCAGTATGTATGATGTGGCTGTTTTACACAAAATTGTCATAAATGACTCGCAGAATTAGAAAAATGTTTGCAAATCAATACTGAAAAGTGTAATGGAAAAATATCCGCCTTGTAAAATATCCAATGACAGATAATATATAAGACACTGTCTTATTAGCATGATATAGCATGATATTGACATAACGCGAAATAGAATGTAGTTTCACAGACCATTGTCACAAAAATTTGTAAAGCCATTGTGGGTTATTAAGAGATAAATTACCGTAATGAAGAACAATACGAGACCTTGCATTATGTTTAGTCGTTAATCTTCCTCTATGCGAATCGTGTGTCGAACAATAGACGTGTCAAACCCTCAAATTGCATACGATTGAGATTCTAAACGAGGAATTGCGGCTAAATCATATTGATAGATAGATAGGTTTATTAGGAAGATTTTATTCCGCCCGTCGTAAAATATAAATTTTCTTCATTCAAATGGATTCTTATAGGCGAATTTGTATCGATATGTTACAGTATTTTGTTAAATTTGGAGAAAGTTCCGATCAGAAATGGCGATTCTATCGAAAATAACCGTAAAAGAAACAGAGTATTTTTGCCATCTATTTATATATGTATCGAAAACATACCCAAACCAATGTCTCACAAATAACAAAGATAATTATATGGCATTGTTGCTCTTACTTAACCTTATTATAACAAACTAATGTGTCTAATTTCATCGAAATTCTGCCACATGCGCATTCCACCAACCCGCATTGGAACAGCGTGGTGGAATATGTTCCAGACCCTCTCCTTAGTGGAAGAGGAGGCCTTATCTCAGCAGTGGGAAATTTACAGGCTGTTACTTGACTATACTTTTACTTTTTACATTTTTTTTAATGTATATGTTACCTCGGATATATTAGTCACATTGTTGCTCTTACTTAACCTTATTATAACAAACTAGATCATCGTATAAAAATATATTTATGGTACTCTGGTTGACGAGGATTTAGGTCATTCATATGATTTCAAAGACACGTCTGATATATTGCAGGTATATTTATCGGCGCCATAATTGTTGATCATCTGATAGCAATCGATAATACCTTTGGGAATTTATTGATTATATGTGTAACTGGAGCGCAGTGACACGCTGACGGCTATGAGGTATTATTATTATACTGTAACTAACGAGGTTGATATAGGCTAGTTCGATATTTTAAGACAAGAAATTGATAATGTAGGTCAAAATTATTTTTATTATATTTGTTTTTCGAAAATGATAAATAGAAAACATGTCTCGAAATCAAAATTAATCTCTTAAAGTTAAATTTATAATTTCGTTATAAAAAAAACACTTAATTTTTTTTATGATCTTATGTACACTTTGTTTTATACTTAGTGAAGTAAAAAAAGATCTTTTTTACTATCGAATAGATTAATTTTTTATATTTTATTCGCTTTAATGATAATAATTGTAGACTTTTAATGATTTTGAAAAATAAAATGTAAAATTAACTATCTATTACGAAGTGTCAAATGTGAAACAATTTAAAATGTAATTGATGAAGTACGTACACTGGCAAAGTCGGTACTTAATACAAAATCCGTACTGTAAAGTCTATAGTCTGACAATACCTATACCGAGTATTAAATTATAATAAAATAAAACATTCGAATGGTATGTAGTTATATTTCAGAGTTTCCTGTTCTAATGATTATACCTTTTTCAACATGTCATATTAGATAACCATTCGAAACGACAATCACGAAATGATAATTAGTTGCAGTTTTTTATTGTCCATTAACTTTAATTACCACATGACTTGGTAATAAAGCGTAACTTAATTGGAATGGTAACTATTTACTCTAAATATCCGGCTCGAAGGATCATCTCCTGAACTGTGACTTAGTTGCTACAGGAGTATTATATGAATATTGGGATAGGTACCAAGTGTTCTTTGAGGGTTATAATAGAAGCTATTTTCTGAACCAATTATAACTTTACATTTAATTAGTCTTGAAAATACGATACAAAAATGTTATGCGTCTATTTGTATAATTTAACTTTCTGTAATTTGATGGGATCTGTGGGGGACAAGATCATGGAATTATGACTAAGCATTCAACGATAAATTATCCTTCGCTTTTTTATTCAATTAATTACGTCAATTATTAAAGTTATAAATAAATTACAACCAATAAACATAAGGATATAAACGGTCTATCTAAAAATGAAATTGACTATCGTTACATTACTTTGTCTAGATGCGATGGTATTTTTTACAATATCAACTCAATTAGCGGTACATTTGGACAGATGATAACTTTTATTTATGTGTTCAATGTTATGTTAATGTTTAAGATCAATTATCTTAAAGATGACGAATCCGACTTATACATGTAATAAAGAAGCTATATTAGTCACATTGATGGTTGATATTTCAGGAAGTACTTGATGGACCACTTTATATAATAATATGTGGGTATATTATTTACGTTAAGTGAGTTTTTATAAGTGTAACGATTCCCATTACGAATGCTCTTATATCTTATCAGAGTACAATTCCAATGGAAAAAAAACAAAAAATTTTGTGATATTCTTCTCAGTTTAGATATATTAAAAACCAAAACATTTATTTTTACATCGCAAGATTTTTTTTTTGTGTTTTTGATTCGTGGTTTTGTGAAAACCCAATAATACTATACAAAATATGACAATTAAGTTATATCATAAGAAGTCAAGTTTACTTTTTTTAATAAAAACTTTTTGCAATAATTTTAATGTCGGACCAATCACGGTATTTCCCTAAACGTCAGAGTATCGTATCGTGTTCATAGTTTTTTTCCATTCGTTTTTGTATAAAATACAATTCTAAGCGAAGATTGTTTGAAAAAAGAATTGAAGTTTTTTTTTTTATATATACAAGACGTTATATTGCGACAATTTCTTATAATATATTTACTCGTTTCCACTACATCACTCTGTCCTGTTTACAGCTTATAAATAATATTGATTTGTATAGAATCATGTTTTTTATTAATCCAAAATATTATTTACATGCTGTATTTATTGTAAATATATTAAGTTATTAATTTCATTTGATATATTTTTTAAATCTATAATAAAATATTTTATTTTATCAATATTAATCACAGAAATGTGATTATTATTATTTTTTAATATTAAAAATAAACCCAATAAGATTTCGATCTCATAAGTGTATGGTGAAATTACGTATTCGAAATTCAAAATTCAGTATTTTTTTCTTACTAGAGATTTCATTTTAGTACAAGTCACCAATATTGGGTAAATGTAATTATGTCTTGCTTGTTCAGTTATTATTATTTCTTATTTATCTGTCATTACTGTAGTCGTAGAGTTGTGTACGATCTCGACATTTCCCGATTCTAATGATCTTATTCGCACAGTTTCGTCGCTGGTGTTATACTTCGTGAGCGTATACCAGCCTTTGAGAGGATGCTATGGAGAGCTTGTAGGGGAAACGTATTCCTCAGGCAGGCTGAGATCGACACACCATTGGAGGATCCGTCGTCTGTAAGTAACTTTTTTCCCTAAAATAGAATATCATAGATGTGAGCGAAAGCGACACCTGAATGTTTACATCATACCAATATACGTAGATAATTCTATCTCAGAGAGTCTTGCAAACAACTGTAAAACCATGTAAAAGGAACGGGCTTCCTCCTATTTAGGGTTTAATTACATAATTTCCTCACGATTTTTCTTTTCGTATTTCGTAGTACGACATGAACAATATATATTCTCTGTTGTGCTTGAATACGCGTTTTAAGTGTTGTCTGCGTCTACTATTGGCTGTAATATTAAATTCTTTTTAAATTTAAATGTCTGTGATGTTTAAATTTGGAGCCAAATGTTGGTTACGATATATCAACGTATATCCTTATAATTGAATGATTTTTATCTGAAATATCTCATTTCAATTTCATGTTAAAATGGAAGATAGTTTACCTACTTTAGGAGTTAGGTTAAGTTAGAGGACTGTTTATTGTAGGAACAGTTAAATGGTTCATTCCAAGGTTGAACCATGACGAGCCCTATTCCGATTATGTGAAATAATGTACTGAACTTCAACATTACATATTGAATCAAAAATATAGTGAATAAGTATTTTAAAATTGAAATTAAGAGAATGGAAAAATCTTATAACAAATCTCCAAAAAATGGTATTTGCTGATACAAAGAGTTATTCAATAAGGAAACAAATGTCAAAGTCAGCAAACATTCAGATTTTCTAAGAATGATAAGAATAACAAGTTTTAATGTGTTTATTATTATTATTATAAATACAAACACACTTCACTTATTAGTGTTGTGTTCGGATGATTTGAGTCAGCACAAGACACACAACGTCTTGGTTCCCAAGGTTGGTGACATATTGGCGTAAGATGATTAATATTTGTTACAATGTCAATGTTTATGCTGTGTTGCGTTCGGCACCAATTATCACCATGGACAGATGACAAATTTGACAGTGGCTCTCAACTTAAATAATACTAATAGTCACCCCCCGAATTCAGGTAATTGGTTGACATGTTTAGGTAAAAAAAAGTAGCCGATGTCCTTTTTTGGAGTTTGCTTCATACGAAATTTCATGAAATTCTGTTCAACGGTTTGGTCGTGAAAGAGCGGCAGACAGACAGACAGAGTTATAGTACGACACAAATTAGATGTTGCATCGGAAAATGCTATGGAATGAAAATAAAACCGATTACTGCCGATTTACACAACCAATAGAAATAGCTCCCTATGGCGCCATTCGACGCTATTCGTCGCTATAGATTCTTGCGTCAGAGAAAGCAAGTGCATGTAAATCGACGTGTCAAATTGACGAATATATTAGGTCATATGATATTACAATTTATTACGTTTGTACAAAGATCATATTCGCATGAGAAATAATATATTGATAATTTGGGATAGCGTACTCAATTTGGATGTGATCCGCTTTACGAATTTTGCCGATGCTAATACATCTTAGTTGTGTCGTACTATACTTTCACATTTATAGTATTAATGAATATAGATAAGTGATATTAACAAATCTCTTTCAGTCGGACCAAGTATACAAATCGGTGTTCATCATATTCTTCCAAGGAGATCAACTGAAGACGCGCGTCAAGAAAATATGCGAAGGGTTCCGTGCGACGCTGTACCCTTGCCCCGAGGCGCCGGCCGACAGGCGCGAAATGGCTATGGGCGTGATGACCAGGATCGAGGACTTGAACACGGTAAGGAATTTGATTGTGTCAAATTGAAACATACTTTCTTGAATTTGGGAGCCCCCCAAGTATTTCTCAATGTTTAAATGAAATGCAAATCGTGTCGATAGCGTGCCCGGAATATAAATACTATCGAGTAGAGTTTTGTAACATGTTGTTTTTTTACTAAATGGATTTTATTAATAACAATCAACAACAGCCTGCAAAATTTCCACTGAGTTAAGGCCTTCTGCGTCTGGAGCCTGAGTCGAGATGGCCCAGAGAGTCGGAATGGCCCAGTGGTTAGAACGCGTGCATCTTAACCGATGATTGCGGGTTCAAACCCAGGCAAGCACCGCTGTTTCATGTGCTTAATTTGTCTTTATAATTCATCTCGTGCTCAGCGGTGAAGGAAAACATCGTGAGAGTCCTGCATGTGACAAATTTTATAGAAATTCTGCCACACGTGCATTCCAGGAGGCCTTTAGCCCAGCAGTGGGAATTTACAGGCTGTTGTTTGTTTTTAAGGCCTCCTCTCCCTTTGAGGAGAAGGTTTGGAACATATTACACCGCGCTGTTCCAATGCGCGTTGGTGGAACACATGCAGGTTTTCTCACGATCTTTTCCTTAATCGCCGAGCACGAGATGAATTTATAAATACAAATAAGCACTTGAATATTCAGTGGTGCTTATCTGGATTTGAACCCGCAATCTCAATATTAATATCTCTCGACAAATTAATAACATATTTATACTAAAAAGTTGTGTACAGATACATCCTGATAAGGCAAAGGCCTTCTTTAATCTTGCTTCGAGTAATGAATTTAGATTTTTATTACTTACACGCATATTAAGCACATCTAAATTGAGTAAGGCTTGAACATTTTCCGATTAATGTGTTTTTTATTAATCTGTCGTTTAAAGGAATACAAATATGGTGAATTGAAATTATTCTAGTGAAATCGAACGCATGGTATTGGGATATAGATTAATTCATGTAATTGTTGATGTAAACGTTATCATTAAATTATGATCATCATTGCCAACCCTTATTCGTCCACTGCTGGACATAGGCCTCTCCATGTGATGTGATCTATCTTCGGCTACACGCACCCAGCCATGTTATTCGATGCCAAGTTACGTTTTCTTTCCTTTCAACCTAACGGCGTTGAGCTGAAATTAATTAAAATTGTATACAAAACAGAAACGTATTTATACAGTAATAGTTTCTTAATTTAGATGCCATTTGCTTAATATGACTGTTCCTCAGATTTATTCTTTTTCATTAAAAATAATATCTCAAGGTTTAATTCTACAAAATAAACGTCATATTTAATCTATTTTACGATCGTCACTACATTCCGCGTCACGTGGTTTACAATATCTTCTAAAACAATTGCATATTGAACGTTCTTAAATAATCGTCACAAAGCCTGAGTTGTACGTCAGATAAATAATAGAATAATAATCATTGAATTAGAAGCATATGTATCTGTTTGTTCCCTCGAGTGTGTAAATTCAAATAGAGATTATTAATATCGTATTAAGCTTGTGTGTGAAATTTTATTACCCTATTGCTACTTAATTTCTCTGGAGTGGTAAGAACGCGTGCGTCTTTAAAGATAATTGCGGGTTCAAACCCAGGCGAGTAACACAAAATTATTCAGGTGCTTAATTTGGGTTTTCCCGTGCGTGCATGTGTCTCAAGATGCAATTCTGCGACATATGGATTTATCAACCTACATGTAAGCAGCGTGGTGGAATAAACTCTAAATCTTCTCCTCAAAGGCAGAGTAGCCTGGGCAGTTCCCGGTAATATCAACATTCCGTACCGGCAGCAGTATAAAACTATCTTTTGCAGTGTTAATAATTTTTTGCTTTAGATTTAAAAATCAGTGCAGTTCTCGTATGTTTGTTTTACCAATTGAGTTATCATTGAAATTTGATGTATTATTTGGTTCTGGTCTCGTTCTCTAGGTCCTCGGCCAAACCCAAGACCACCGTCACCGCGTCCTCGTGGCAGCCGCCAAGAACATCAAGAACTGGTTCGTGAAGGTGCGCAAGATCAAGGCCATCTACCACACTCTGAACTTATTCAACTTGGACGTCACCCAGAAATGTTTGATCGCTGAGTGCTGGGTGCCCGCACTGGACATGGAGACCATACAGCTCGCTCTGAGGAGAGGAACGGTAAGGGAATTCTTCTTGGATTATTCTATACAATGTATATATATACATCATAATTTCGTTAGGTTTTGTATTCTTTTTTGGTTGTTTGGTCTTTTGTGGCGTGTTCAGTAGTAGGTTAGACAAGAGCGCTCGGCTCAATCTAATAAAAACTTGAACTAAGAACTCAAATAATCGGTCGAACGTAACTGATTCCAGGATTAGTGAATTTTTTTGGAATTATTAACTCTGAAAAATTAAATAAGTATAACGAATGCATTACACTTTTGATAGTTTATGTCTGTAGATTATAATCAAATCAAAATACAAAGAGTATTTTGATTTGATTTTGATTTGATTGTACACCAGTAAAAAAGAAACACATATACACGGTTAGATGAAAGATGTACAAGAGGCGGCCTTATCGCTAACACAGCGATCTCTTCCAGGCAACCTTAGGGTAGAGGAAAACAGATATAGAAAAAGGTAGGTTATAATGTTCACGTATTAACATACGGTGATCTATTGTTCATTTATCATATGTTTGGTGATACAGGAACGCAGCGGCAGTTCCGTGCCGCCGATCTTGAACCGCATGGAGACGCTGGAGGACCCGCCGACCTACAACCGCACCAACAAATTCACCTCCGCCTTCCAGAACCTCATCTACGCGTACGGAGTCGCCACCTACCGCGAGGTCAACCCGGGTGAGCACAACTATTCTAATCTGGGACGAAGTTTTAAGGAACGTTCAAGCCCGTCTGGGTAGGTACCACCCACTCATCAGTTATTCTACCGCCAAATAACAATACTCGGTATTGTTGTGTTCCGATCTGAAGGGTGAGTGAGCCAGTGTAACTACAGGCACAAGGGACATAACATCTTAGTTTCCAAGGTTGGTGGCGCATTGACGATTTAAGGAATACTTAATATTTATTACAGCGTCATTGTCTATGGGCGATGGTGACCACTTACCATCAGGTGGCCCATATGCTCGTCCGCCAACCTATACCATAAAAAAAAAAAACATTACGTAACCCAATTTTTGAAGATTTTTGAGACCTATGATTGATAGCACACCTTGGGAATGAAACGAAAGCCTCCTGGCTATTTCATTTCATTTAAAATGTTTATATAATATTTAATACATGAGTCGAGATGGCCCTGTGGTTAGAACGCGTGCATCTTAACCGATGATTGCGGGTTCAAACCCAGGCAAGCACCGCTGATTTATGTGCTTAATTGGTCTTTATAATTCATCTCGTGCTCAGCGGTGAAGGAAAACATCGTGAGGAAACCTGCATCTGACAAATTTCATAGAAATTCTGCCACATGTGTATTCCACCAACCCGCATTGGAACAGCTGTTGTTGTTGTTGTTGTTGTATATAATACATGAGACAAAAAAACCCGCTGAGTTTCTTTCGCTGATTCTTCTCAGGTCAGGGTATTTCTTTTCCGAACTGTACTTACTGTTTCAATTGACCATCAGTAAGAAAGTGTAATACTTCTATATTGAATAAAGCAATTTGAGTTTGACTCCTTCCCGCCCCTGTAACGCATCGTAACGTTTTACGAGACACCCCCTCCCCTTCAAATTGCGTTACGTTATACTTGAACGCCCCTTACCGATTGATTCCATTTGTCAAAATAGGATTAAAATATCTAAATTTAGATACACATAAACTTAACATGTAAGTTCGTATATTGTTATGTTACAAAATCAAAATCAAAATAAACTTTATTCAAGTAGGCTTTTATAAGCACTTTTGAATCGTCATTTTACAATTAAGTGAAGCTACCACCGGTTCGGAAAGTAGATTCTACCGAGAAGAACCGGCGAGAAACTCAGTAGTTACTCTTTTTTAACATTTAAAAAATACAACGTCGTGTTAATTAAATACAATTATTTCAATTAATGTATCCTGCTTGGATGTCAACAGGTATTAACTCCACGATTCAATTCAATTCGACAGTTACTGTATAAATCTTGACCGCGTGGAATGGTGGCAAGAATGCTAGCAGCAATTCCTCTGGGCAAATAACGAACCAGCCCTCCTGTCGTAGCCCTCCTGTAGTTTATGATCGATAGCACACCTTGGGAATGAAACGATCGCCTCCTGGCTATTTCATCTCATATTAAATTGTTTAAATAATATATGAGACAACTAAAAAAAAAAAAAAAAAATCCCGCTGAGTTTCTTTCGCCGGTTCTTCTCAGGTCAGGGTATTTTCTTTTCCGAACCGGTGGTAGTGTTTCAATTGACCATCAATAAGAAAGTGTAATGCTTCTATATTGAATAAAGTTATTTGAGTTTGAGTTTGTCACCAGTGGACAGTATTATTGATGTCAATGTAACTGTCGGCAGCGCCGTACACGATCATCACGTTCCCGTTCCTGTTCGCGGTGATGTTCGGCGACCTGGGCCACGGCGCGCTCATGGCCGCCTTCGGCTTCTGGATGTGCTACAAGGAGAAGCCGCTGCAGGCCAAGAAGATCGACAGCGAGGTACTAACGAGGCTCACCTCGCCTCACCTCACCTCGCCTCACCTCACCTCACCTCACCTCACCTCGCCTCACCTCACCTCACCTCACCTCACCTCACCTCACCTCACCTCACCTCACCTCACCTCACAACACCTCACCCCACCTCACCTCACCTCACAACACCTCACCCCACCTCACCTCACCTCACCTCACCTCACCTCACCCCACCTCACCCCACCTCACCTCACCTCACCTCACCTCACCTCACCTCATCTCATCTCACTTCACTTTACCAAACTCTATTGTCATTCTGGCTATTGTAAGTTTCCTCACGATCGATATCCTCCGTCAATCACAGTATTAGATGAATTGTACACACAAATTGGACCTTACCACGAAACTGAGGCGCTGGGTCATCTTTAAACCCGTAATCATCGGCTAAGGTTTACGTGCTAAGCCCTAAGGCTATCTTGGTTCTACACCGAACGATATATACTGTGAGTAAAGTCTAGACACTAAAGAAATAAGTTCGCGATAATAGTTTTGGTTTTCACAAAATATATAATAATAATATACTGTAAAAAAATCATAAATAAATTACTATAAGCGAAGTTAGTTTTTATATAATAATAAAAAAAGAACTATAAATCAGAATGCGATTGACGTGTATTCTCTTTCCAGATCTGGAACATATTCTTCGGCGGTCGTTACATCGTCCTACTGATGGGTCTGTTCTCGATGTACACCGGCCTCATATACAACGACATATTCTCGAAGAGTCTCAACATATTCGGTTCGTCCTGGCGCAACAACTACAACGAGTCCACGCTCAGGGAGAACAAAGCCCTACAGTTGAATCCCGACTCGGAAGACTACTTGCAGCATCCCTACGCCTTCGGTATAGATCCCGTTTGGCAGGTCAGTGTTGCTAATTCAACAACAACAAGTAAATTCCCACTGCTGGGCTAAAGGCCTCCTCTCCCTTTTGAGGAGAAGGTTTGGAACATATTCCACCACGCTGTTCCAATGCGGGTTGCTGGAATACACATGTGGCAGAATTGTCACATGCAGGTTTCCTCACGATGTTTTCCTTCACCGCTGAGCACGAGATTAATTATAAAGACAAATTAAGCACATGAATCAGCGGTGCCTGCTTGGGTTTGAACCCGCAATCATCGGTTAAGATGCACGCGTTCTAACCACTGGGCCATCTCGACTCAATTGCTAATTCATCTTTACTTTATAATCATTTGACAACATCCGTGGTCGAGTGGTGTGTTCAGTTTTCGTGGGTACTCCACTCCGAGGTCCCGGGTTCGATTCCCGGTCGATTCAATGTAAAGTTCATTAGTTTTCTATGTTGTCGTGGGTTATGTTTGTGGTAGCGTCGTTACTTCTGATTTCCATAACACAAGTGCTTTAGCTACATACATTGGGATCAGAGTAATTCATGTGATGTTGTCTAGTATAAAAAAAACAATAGTATTTCAAAATCACAAATAAATTTATAATTTATTTATTAAAACCTAAATCTGGGTGTGTACTGGTTGATTAAAGTCCATGTACATTTTAATGGCAGGAGAAGTATGCATAAACAATTGACTATCAGTACATATTCCGTACAATTTACTACTAGCTCTACTAAATTAAGCTACAAAAACGTCTCTATAATGTAACTACTTATATCCACTTAAATTTCAATTCAAATCTTCTGTTAAACTCTCTGACTGTTCTATTTATATATTATGTTACGTATTATTGATGACCATTTTCTATTGACAACACATGTTAACATTTTCAATTTCATATCTTTTTGTAATTTTATATTTTCAAATTATTTGATAAAACCTTTAATTAGGTGAGTAGTACAGTGATATTCGTGATAATAATTTTCGTATGTTTGTTTATAGCTGGCCGAAGCTAATAAGATTATCTTCATGAACGCTTACAAGATGAAGATCTCAATCATCATCGGAGTATTCCACATGTTGTTCGGTGTCTGCATGTCGCTCTGGAATCACATGTAAGCAAATATTTTTATATATGTATATCTTACCTACTTATGTTATGCTTTCCTGCAAACAGAGGAAGTGAATTTGTGACGAGGAACGGAAATATGCAACAGGAACAGTGTACTACTTGATTCAAAAAACCGGCAAGCTGTACATTATATATGTCACCGTAAGATTATAGTACGACACAACTTAGATGTCGCATCAGCAAAATTCGTAAAACCGATCACATCCGAATTGAGTACGCTATCCCAAATTATCAATATTTATTTCTCACGCGAATATGATCTTTAATAACGCACAAACGTAATAACTTGTAATATCACATGACCTAATATATTCGTCAATTTGACACGTCGATTTACATGCACTTGCTTTCTCTGACGCAAGAATCTATAGCGACGAATAGCGTCGAATGGCGCGATAGGGAGCTATTTCTATTGGTTGTGTAAATCGTAGGTAATCGGTTTTATTTTCATTCCATTGCATTTTCCGATGCTACATCTAATTTGTGTCTTACTATACTTATAAACATTGTTTATATTTATGACGACCTCCATGGTCGAGTGGTGTGTACACCGGTTTTCATGGGTACGCCACTCTGAGGTTCCGGGTTCGATTCCCGGCCGAGTCAATGTAGATTACCATTTAGTTTTCTATGTTGTCTTGGGTCTGGGTGTTTGTGTTACCGTCGTTACTTCTGATTTCCATAACACAAGTGCGTTAGCTACTTACATTGGGATCAGAGTTATGTATGTGATGTTGTCTCATATTTATATTTATTTATATTATTGCAAATTGAATAAACGTGAAATAGATTATAGTTTAACGGTATTTGCAATTTTACGGTGAATTAATATGGCGGATTCCGGGGTAGCGGGGGGCATATAACGTTCAACCAATCAGCGCGCGAGATGCATTCCGTTCTACGCCAGTTCACAATTTGACCGCTTCCTTCGACAGATACAATATAGCGTGAAATGATACGTTTAATTGCAATCATATCTCACGGTTCACAATATTTCGACAAAATAAAATCTGGCTCGTCAGATTGTAATTTAACGAATATTGTAATCTTACAGTGACATATATGTATATATGAAAGGCAACAAATTTTTAAACTATTTTACTACTCATGAATGTCTATTATCTGTTATAAACTGTTGCTTTATATAATAAATATATGCGGCTTTATCCGCGCGAAATTTATAGAAAACAAACTTACTTCCAACCCCCGCTTTAGCCTCTTTATGGTAGAGTTTCGTAAAATCCATTCTTAACTGATATCTATTTAAGGAATCCTCAAATACATTATTAATATTAATATATATATATATTTTTGAGAATAATTTTTTATTTATCATTAATAATTTCTAAAATATTTACATAAAATATTCTAATATTACTCCATATAGTCAGTTAGGTTAAACTTTCTCTCATTACGATTAATAGACGTTGCACTTTTAGATCAATCTTAATTACATTGGTATTAATTAAAACATCGTACTATCTAATAACAGATACTTTTAAAGTGGCATCATATGAAGTGTATTGTATGATAGATACAAATGATCAAAAAATTGGTTGCCCGTAAAGTCGGGCAACCTTTGAGTGGTTAAATAATATTAACGCGTACAGGCAGGCTAACTGTGCTCGAGTGGAAGGGACGCGTGCCTTTCACTTTTTATGTCTGTCTCTCTCGCTCTTAGGCGGGCTAACCACGCCCGAGTGGAAGGCACGCGTGCCTCTCACTCGCTCTCATTGTGAGCGCATAACGTGAGCGGAGCGTAACGCAGTTTCTTGAAGTGTCACCCGCCAAACTAATTTTTAAGACGTTGTCACGTCAAAATAAGTTAGCTGTTCTTTTTATAGATATATTTCTCTGTCCACAGATACTTCAAGCGTCGCATCAGTATCTACGTAGAATTCATACCGCAGATTATGTTCCTGACACTGTTGTTCTTCTACATGGTACTGTTGATGTTCATCAAGTGGACCACGTATGGACCCACCCCTCCCTTCTACGGTAGCCAAGATCCAGGTTAGTTTAACGGTCATCCTGATTTGATATCTAGATTATTAATTGATCCGTACTCAAATTAAATTGTATTTAATGTTACTGAATAAGGAATGTTAGGGTCTAATAAATTAGCTCGTTTTTTTTTTATTTAGGTTTCATTCCTTTTTTAAGAGATAGTCGTTAGGTGTTAGGCACAAAAACAAAAAAATACCAAATGTACTTTGGCGTTTTATCCTGCTTCAAAAAATTTCATCTAATACATGTTTTAGTATCAATTTACTTTAAAAAATCCCTTTTGGGATCAATAATTATTAATAATTATATATATATGTATTTGTAAAGACGTATTATTCGATACAAGATTTTGTAGATGATAAAAAAGCGTGGAATTAATACCTGTTGACTTCCAGGCAGGATATATTAATTTAATAATTGTATTAACTTAAAAATTAACTAACATGACTGTATTTTTTTAAATGTTGAAAAAGAGTAACTACTGAGTTTCTTGCCGGTTCTTCTCGGTAGAATCTACTTTCCGAACCGGTGGTAGCTTCACTTAATTGTTAAATGACGATTCAAAAGTGCTTGTAAAAGCCCACTTGAATAAAGTATACTTTGATTTTGATTTTTGCTCGTGGTTTCATTCCTTTATTAAGAGGTGGCCTTTAGGCGACCACAAAAAGTACCAATAGTACTTTCTTGGGGTATAATCCTGTTTCAAAAAATTTCATGTAATACAAGTCAATGTTTTAGTATCAATGTACTTTAAAAAATCCCTTTTGGGATCAATAATTATTAATAATGATATATATATATCGCATCCTCCGTACGTTCGGGCTCAGATCGCTCTTCTTCCATTACTTAAATTTTAAAAATAAGACCGTTAACGGAATTTACAATATTTTATTTTTACGGAACAAATCGATATTAACAAACGAATGCTTGACAGCTACCAAGAATGCAGTGTTGTCATTTCGCAAAAGCGATTTCATACCAGTGTCAACTTCAATAATTTATTAACTGTAACATCAAGGCATAATTCTTGATCGTATAGATGACGTTGCTCATTCTTCGACATATATATGTATGTGTAACGTGTGTACAAATGTATCGCAGAGATCGTGAAGACGAGCGGCTTCTGCGCGCCGTCGATCCTGATCACGTTCATCAACATGATGCTGTTCAAGACGGACGCCAACACTCGACCGCAGTGCGACCCCACCATGTTCGCCGGACAGATCGGCCTGCAGAAGGTACCCACTGTGCTCTGTGCTCATACTGTGCTAGTCTGTGTCATGCACAATTTTATACTATGTGGTAAATGGTAACTTCCTACCATAAGTTTATCAATTATATATATATTTATCGCTAGTCTGTGTCTATGAACAATTTCATGATATGTGGTAAATGGTAACTTCCTACCATAAGCCTATCAATTATGTATTTATTTATTTATTTATTAGGGAAACATACAGCATATCGTATATTACAACTTAATATAATAATCATATTTTAACACTTATGTCAGTTAAGTTTCCAGTACTGTTTTAACAGGGAAGTAGACTAATTTAGATGTTAGATAAAATATAACTGTTTATGACAAAGTAAAATTTTAACGTAAATATGGTTATAGTTAATTACTAATAAGTATTTTTTACAAGATTATAAAATTTATTTTAACTATTTTAAGCAGATCAATGTGGTTGTATTTTCTATTATGACTATTACAAGATCTTAGAATAAAATGAAATAATTAGTTTTACAAAAAGGTATTGAAAAAGTATCCTGAGAGCGAGCGTTAAAACGAGGACATTTAAAATAAATCTTACTGAGCAGATACAGTAGATATACATATTACACTTATTGTACGAGGATACAGTTCACTTTATTTGTTGATGTGTTGCTATGTACAGTATAAATATAACATAAAAAGAATTATAGTCCAAACGAATAAGAGTCAAGGGTAATTTTTTTTTCTGCATAGTGATTGTAAGTCATGTTTGTGAGAGTTTGTGTTGTATACATTGAGTTTGTGTAGTAGAAATTGATGATGTAAGTATTCTCTAATGAATGAAATGTGTTTCTTTGTCAGTTCTTCGTGATCCTAGCGCTGCTGTGCGTCCCTGTCATGTTGTTCGGCAAACCCTACTACCTGATGAAGGAACAAAAGAAGCGTGCCGTGAGTGTTGAAATACTTCTTAATTTGCCTACCTTTTTATAAAAATTAAACGTACTTGATATTAAGAGGGAATTCATTGTTTAAATGTATATCTGTTTTAATACACTTAAAAAGGACAATATAAATATTCTTTGAAGAAGAATTTGAAGACTAAAAAAAGCAAGCAACTTTCTATGTTATTAGAATGTACTATATTCTTTTTAGTCATATATTAAATTAAAAATGAAGTCTTTAAATTTGTAAGCCTGTATAATTACGCCAAAAAGTTTTCTTAAAGTAAGTTAATTAAAAAAGTAAGCTAAGTTATTTATATTGACAGTAAAATAAAGTTAATCGCACGTGTCTCCCCCGCAGAGCCAGGGCCACCAGAGCATCGAAGCGGCGGCCGAGAACGGCGTGGCGGGCGGCGCTCCGGCGCCCGCGCCGCACGGGCACGACGACGACATCACCGAGGTGTTCATCCACCAGGCCATCCACACCATCGAGTACGTGTTGGGCAGCGTGTCGCACACGGCCTCCTACCTGCGTCTGTGGGCGCTGTCGCTTGCGCATGCGCAACTGGCCGAAGTCGCGTGGAACATGCTGCTGCGCAAAGGTACGACATATTGACGACCTCCATGGTCGAGTGGGAATCTTGCATGATACCACTACACCAACAGAGATAACGAAACCAGTTTACAAGCTTCCACCAACCCGCATTGGAACAGCGTGGTGGAATATGTTCCAAACCCTCTCCTTAATGGAAGAGGAGGCCTTATCTCAGCAGTGGGAAATTTACAGGCTGTTACTTTACTTTACTTTACTTTACTACACCAACAGTGCAGTAAGAGTTGGCCCAGTGGTTAGAACGCGTGCATCTTAACCGATGATTGCGGGTTAAAGCAAGCACCGCTGATTCATTTGCTTAATTTGTCTTTATAATTCATCTCGTGCTCGGCGGTGAAGGAAAACATCGTGAGGAAACCTGCATGTGACAAATTTCATAGAAATTCTGCCACATGTGTATTCCACCAACCCGCATTGGAACAGCGTGGTGGAATATGTTCCAAACCTTCTCCTCAATGGGAGAGGAGGCCTTTAGCCCAGCAATGGGAATTTACAGGCTGTTAACTTGGTCGAGTGGTGTGTACACCGGTTTTCATTGGTACGCCACTCTGAGGTACCGGGTTCGATTCCCGGCCGAGTCGATGTAGATTATCATTAGTTTTCTATGTTGTCTCGGGTCTGGGTGTATGTGGTACCGTCGTTACTTCTGATTTCCATAACACAAGTGCTTCAGCTACTTACATTGGGATCAGAGTAATGTATGTGATGTTGTCTCATATTATTATTATATTGCTGCTGACAAATATTAACTGTTCCTTACACCCTTCATCCCGAACACAATAATCCGAAGTATTGCTGTTTGGGGGTATTTTATCTCATTAGTAGGTGGTACCCGCCTAGATAGGCTTACATAAAGCTTTTCCATAAGTATATTTTCTTAAATCGATCATTTGACGAAAATTAAGTAAAATTATTTTTCATTTATAATATAGCAAATATTACTTAACGTTACTTTTAATTTTCCATTAGGGGTTGGGCTAATTATCCTTAACACAGCTTATGTAATAACCCATAAAGGATAATAAGTTTCACTCATTTTAAAGTGTCAAACCACATGTAAATAGAGTACTTAGCTAATAGTCATATTTAACAATAGTCATACTTATTTTGTATACTCATATATTTATATACCTAAGCTTCATTTGTAATATTTCTTTTGCTGCAATAAATTATTATTATTACGTGTTTTTCCAGGTCTGAAGTCAGCCGGTTACCAGGGCGGCATATACCTGTACGTGGTGTTCGCCGGTTGGGCCGCCATTTCCGTGTCCATCCTTGTGTTGATGGAGGGACTGTCCGCTTTCCTCCACACGCTGCGTTTGCACTGGTACCTATATTTTTCTCCCTCTAATTATATTGCAATGGCAGAAGGAGTAAACATAAACATAATATCTTCTATCTCACTCATAACGTTAAAGATCGCAGCTGTTGTCCATATAAAAAACTGTCATCAAAATCTTTATTACCATATTATTATATTCACAGGGTCGAATTCCAGAGCAAATTCTATTCCGGTGAGGGTTACCTGTTCCAGCCGTTCTCCTTCGAGGTCATCCTCGACTCGGCTGGTCAGGCCGAAGAGTAAACATCATAAATACAAATACACCTGTAGCCTGTTCTATTTAAGCTTTATTCGAGTAGATGTTGCGCTTTAAATATATTCAAATGAAATAGCTGTGAACAATGTGTAGGTAATGATGATTTCAATAAGGATGTGTCGTTTAAAATATTAATAACAGCAATCATATCATTGCATTATGTTCCTATATGATTGCTTCGGAATGAGGACATACAATAAAATAGATGGCCTTTTCTATCCCCTCCAATCTCCCTGGGAACGCTGATGTGATAGATAATGGATAACTGCTCGCAGTTGTTTTAGAAGAAAGAGATTATCTTTGTCTAAGTATAATTGATCATCTGTTTGAATTTAATAAGTAGATCGAAGAGGGAAATGCTTTATGCTGCAGAGATTTAAACTCTGACATTATAAAAGGCCTTGATGAAATTACCAATTAATATAACTTATTAACTTATCTATGATGTATCTTATTCGATGTTTGCAAATAGTGCATCGTATTATAAGCCTTAACTATAAAGCATTGATGTCTATATTGGAATAATAGATAGCGTTGCAGAGTATTTGATATCCAATGGAAAAAAGATCCCTTTTGTATTTCTTTTATAACTCATTTTATAAGTTCAAATGTACTTAAAAACTTTTTGAATTCGTTTTTTTTTTAACCGAGGCTCTCTTTATTTGTAAAAACATAGAAATTGTCGGTCCCTAGATCACCATGTAATTGTTATATCAACCTTATGACGTAGAAAATGTAATTTAGCTTCAGGTTTATCAATAAAAGTATATTTCTTAGCACAGTATGGTTGTTTTATTTAAATACTAATTTAGTTATCTATATAAATAAATAATGCGACTATAACATAATATTTTATAACAAGTGCTTATTGAACTATATTTCACAATTAAACAGATAAATAAAAAACGATATTGACCATAGACAAAATATTTCTTTCAAATTGTATTTACATTTTTGTAAAAAATGATATGTTATGATGTTTTTTTTTTAATATGAATGAAAATAAATAGTGTTTTGAAATAAAACTAGTTATAACGGATTTAAATCGCGTATATTAATTATTTTTGACATCCCGACGTTTCGAGCACTTCACAGCGTTCGTGGTCACGGGTAGACCAACACGGTTACACTAGTTATAACTAGTTTTATTTCAATGTGTAATAATCGCGAAAATTTAAGACAACATTAAATATTGTTTGTTTAATATTACATAATATGTTGATGATAGTAACATTCTACCTTGTATCAATTTTTTTTAAATTAGTAAATTTTTATTACATAAAATACAGCAAATAATCTTTATTATACACTTAGACTTGGTTCGTTCCGGTTTGAAAGGTGGACCAGAGTAAGTACAGGCCCATGAGACCACAAACCTTAATTTTCAAGGTTGCTGAAGCATTGATGTTATGAGAAGTTGGTAATTAATCTATTAGTATCTATGGGCGATGGTCCGCATACCTTTTTGTCATATTAAATATATTGGTATATTCGAGAGAAGAAAAAAACGGAATACAGCAAAAATACACAACATTTTTCTTTCCCATGACACAACTTTACCTTTTACCATAAATTTTTACTGTATAGCTACAGACAAATTTGTCAATATATAATTGTTTATTTATATTAAAAAATAACATTTATTATTAATTTGTTAACTGTTATATTAAGTAAAGAATAGAAATAGTGAAATGGTTTTCAACTTTACTTCAATGTGAAAAATAATAACTATGAGCTTATAAATTAAGTTAGAATTACTCAGGTACTTGTTCTAATCGTATTCTGCTCCTATGGTAATACTGATGTCTCCGGGAAGCACGTTCGTTTTGTGGTACCAACGGTTCGTGTCTACCACCACTGTAAAAACACCACAAATTAATACTAAAGCATTAAATAAAAATATATGCAATTATAAAACTCTAAAATTTAGAGAGTTTTATAAAATCAATCACAATAATTATTAAAATATCATAATTCGTCGATTTGTCCTATTGCCCCTATTGAATAGTGTATGTTGATTTGAATGATGGTGATTAAATTTTTTGAGAGTCGAGATGGCCCAGTGGCTAGAACGCGTGTATCTTAACCGATGATTGCGGGTTCAAACCCAGGCAAGCACCGCTGATTCATGTGCTTAATTTGTCTTTATAATTCATCTCGTGCTCGGCGGTGAAGGAAAACATCGTGAGGAAACCTGCATGTGACAAATTTCATCGAAATTCTGCCACATGTGTATTCCACCAACCCGCATTGGAACAGCGTGGTGGAATATGTTCCAAACTTTCTCCTCAAAGGGAGAGGAGGCCTTTAGCCCAGCTGTGGGAATTTACAGGCTGTTGTTGTTGATGACTTTTTGGGCGTTTTAACCGGGAGTAATTTGTGATTATAATTCACCTTTTATTCGTGATGGAAAATCTAGTTATGAAACCTGCCTCTATTCACCAGTATAAGCTCGAAGAAACACTGCGATCGACATACATCGACACATGCATCAGCTTTTAATGGGTGACTTTTCAGGCATAGATTAGATGCTCACATATCTCGCCTGCGTGCACGGTGAAGGCGATTGGCGCGCACGCGTACAGACACTCGGGCGGCGGCGCGAGCTGCCAGCGCTTGCGGCCGCGCACCTGCGCCTGCCACGACACGTGCCGCACGGAATCCACCTGCCAACGGTGCGGGATGATACAACTTTATGATTTAATCTTGGTGTCGATTTTTTAAAACCAAAAATAAAAAGTTTTATTAGTAAAGTTAAGAATCGATAACATTTACAATTACTTGTTCACATTAAGGATTAACAATTTTAATGTTTTCATAGACTATACGATTTTGATAAAAGAAAAAAATATCTATATATAATAACAGGTAGATCGATATAGGCTTTTATCTTTTTTGCCAGTAAAAATTATGTATTATATCGTTCATAATTCATTATTTTGATACACATATACAATATAGATATGACAAAAAATGCATGTATCACACCTTGTGAACAGAATTACAAATTGAACGAACGAACGAAACGAACAACTCGATTGTACTTTTAAGATTATTCATATAAACAAAAGTGTAAACATGTCTTCATGAGTGTAATTCGTGATGGAATTCTATCTAGGTACCTAAATACATAAGTAAACGAATGTAGTGGTTTTTGAAATGTATTTGAAATATCTGGTATCATTATTTGTAAAAAGGAAGGACGAATTGACTTTGACGAGTCGCAACTTGTTTTTACTCATTTTTCTTTTCACATGTGACCACATTATTTGTCACTTTTTCTATTAAAGTAATTAATGTTATTATTAATCAGTAAATTTACTGTGACGTGATTCGACCTCAATCGACGTTATTGTCAATTAAAATTTATTTTATTTTGAATTTCTTACATGCATGTGAGCTCCTTGCCCTGGGCCTCCCATAAAAATCCAATCTACCATATCGCTCTCAGCCGTCCTGGGCAAGAAGTAAGGCCTGTTGTAATACTTTCTCAACGTTTTGGTCTCTTCCTCATAGCACGTACTCCAACCCACGTACCACGGGTCACCAGAGAGATTAGCTCGCATCTCATCCATGCTGAATACCTCGCTTAACGAGTTCAAACCAGATTTGTAAGCGAAGTAGAAGCAATCGTTGATTTTTTTACCCATTTTTGTATTTCGGTAGAAATCAGCGAAAAAATTGAAATTGAATTTCTGTAAATGTTAATTATTGTTAAATAAGTACAATTCAATGTTATATCGAATATGTGGCATTTAAATCGACCAATTAATAATTTTGATTAAATCAATGGCTGAGGCGGAAAATAAAAATAAACGAAACGTAAAAGGCTTCGATCGAACTATCGACTAGTAGGCGAGATTTGCTTCAGTGTTTCACGATTCAAGAATTGAATTCTCAAATTGAGTAAGCATATCATTTAATTGTAAACCATATTATGGGTTCTCAAATCGTTAATGGGTTAACGATTTGAACATAATATGGTTCACAAAGGGTTTGTAATATTATGAGCTGAGATGGCCCAGTGGTTAGAACGCGCACCACTAAATATTCATGTGCTTAAATAGTGTATATTATATAATTCATCTTTTCTATTCCACCAACCCGCATTGGAACAGCGTGGTGACTGGTGGAATATGTTCCAAACCTTCTCTATAAAAAGGACAGGAGGCCTTAGCCCAGCTCTAGAAAATTTACAGGCTTTTGTTGTTGTTGTTGTTTTTGTTATATTATAAATCTAATTTAATTAGATTAAAAAAATGGTCTCACAGCTTATTTTCTGTATTTAAAATTACCTCTAGAGCTTCCCAATCATTCGTAGCGTCGGTGACAATAACAGGCATAGTATTGTACGCGTACAAATCTTCGAATTCCTCTGCGCTTATGTTTTCGAGTCGCGTGACGTTGTTAACGTTTATGCACATCGAGCAATCCTCTGGTGACCGGAACAAAGACTTGGATTGCTCGGGTAATCGGACAAAGCATCCCTGAAAATACGAGCCTAAATATACTTAGCAGAAAAATAATTCCAATTTGTTGACTACTGTTTAAAAACTTACCGTTATTGAAGCTTCTGAGTATATCCACCAATACCCAATGATGGATACTACAATTAACGCCAACGCAAAGTACTTTTTTAAACCAATACATAAAGTTAGACATTTAATTTTACTGCTACTACCCGGGATATTTAAATGCGAAATAAAATAATTATTAAGATTGACTGCATCGATTTTGTTTAATATTTTATTTAGTTTTAATTCTGCTATTTTAAGTTTCTTCTCACAATTCTTTTCTCGATCAGCAGTCATGTTATCAAATATAAGAGCTAAGGGTGAATGAAAGGGGTTTAATCCTTCCACTGATATTTATAGAAGGACGACCACAGAGCTCTTTATTTAATAGAACTGGATATAACCTTTTATATTTATTTTTTTATAAAAACAAACATAGATCTACTTTATTCAGGTAGACTTTTACACTTTTAAATCATCATTTTGTAATGAAATTTAGCTATCATCTAAAGTGAGTCCTTCCTGCTTCAGATAAAATAAGCGGAAAAATTAACACCATATTTACAAAAAGTATCATTTTGGAGTTTTAGTTTTTATCTTTCCACTGACGAAAAGAACTTTCTTTGATAAGTCTTTTGTTACATTACTAGGTCTATGCTTTACGAAGTTTGAAACGCGTGTTAAACAGCGATGTGAGTGCAATAGGTATGAAATTGAAATTCATTATCAGGCCGCGACACCACAACTGCGTCCCCATTCAACCCATTTAACGCATTGACGCCCTAGATCTAGAATGACACTGTAATATAAGTAGGTATTTCGTGGTCACATAAGTCATACTAGTCTTACTAAAGATCGTTTTTTAAAAGTTATTGATCAATATTTGTTGCTGAACAGTTTGTCGAGTGGTAAGTGATATCTATAAATCCGCAACAACAACAACCAAAATATCGATGTGTAAACATAATAAGATAGATTAGAAGAAACGCTGATTCAGTATGACTTTACTTTAAAAATAATGAAAACTTCGGCTGAATTTTATGGGCTTATTATATTATATTATCTCATCATAATAAAATAGAAGTAAAATATATTTTGTTTCTATAATTTATTACATTACAAACACTTATTTTGGAAAGTATTTTGTCCGAAAGAATAAAAAAAAACCTTCACCGAAATAAATTTAGTAGATAGGTTATTAAAATATTTTATATAATAGGTTTAATTGTATAATAAATTTAATTTCATTCATTGGTCATTTTATGCGAAATAAATTAAAGGTCTTTTTCTTGCTTGAAATGCTCCGTTAGCAAATAATTATCCTAATAAGGTATACCTACTAGTTTTTTCAAAGACTACTAGGACGTAAGTATCTTACCTCAAATATTTTATTATCATAAACCTTATGATGCGGTTGCATTGTGCATAATTTACTTTTGCTTTAGATTAAAAAAGACCCCAAAAGTTGGTTTATATTGCAAGGTATATTCTAATTTGATTTTGTAAATTGCAAAGTTGCGCTGATTCTCCAAGTGAGTATGTAGTTCTGCTCTAGCTATGGCCGATGTGTACTAGAAAATTAAGAATATATGGCGACACCCGGATTGGACTAGTTGTATGCCTCAGCCAAAATAAAAATATGAACCCAAAAGTTTTTTTATGACATAAGTAGTCGTAAGGGCAAGTAGGCCGTCTGATAGGAAGTGGTCACCTAAGCCCATAGTTGCATAGACGTTGTAAGGCATTTTTATGCGCCACGAAATTTAGGAACTAAGGTTAAGCGCCTGTTACACTGACTCATTTATATTTTATGCTTAATACCGGAATACTACATGTATTGTTGTTTGGCGATAGAATGGGTGATGAGTGAGTGATACCTACTACCATGATACTAACTACTAAGTGTCTTGTATTTTTTAATAGTATAGTATAGTAAAATAAAGTACATATCTTAGGAGTTAAATAATAAGTTTAATATGGTCCGTACTTACATAATAATTTCATCCAATCATATACAGTATTATGTCATATGGCATATTACTTTGGGGTAACGCTGCAGATATTGAATCTGTCTTTATTTTACAAAAGAGAGCAATTCGGTTTATTTATAATCTTGGAGCTAGAGACTCTCTTCAGGATGTTTTTAACAAAGTGGGAATACTCACTGTTGCGTCGCAATATATTTACAACAATATTATGTATATTCGCAGAAACATTGATAACTTTGATAAAATCAGTGATAATCATGTATGTGCACTAGTAGTAAGGATAAGCTTATAACGCCAAGTTTCCGACTCCACAAAGTCAATAAATCCTTCTTGGGGCAAGGTATCCGTTTCTATAATAAAATTCCGCAGAAATTTTTAACTTTGCCGTTTAGTAAATTCAAATCGTTTGTAAAAAATAAATTGGTAGAAAAAGCACATTATTTGATACAAGATTTTATAGATGATAAAAAAGCGTGGAGTTAATACTTGTTGACTTCCAAGCAGGATACATTGATTGAAATAATTGTATTTAATTAACATGACGTTGTATTTTTTAAATGTTAAAAAAGAGTAACTATTGAGTTTCTCGACGGTTCTTCTCGGTAGAATCTACTTTTAGAACCGGTGGTAGCTTCACTTAATTGTAAAATTACGATTCAAAAGTGCTTATAAAAGCCTACTTGAATAAAGTTTATTTTGATTTTGATTTTATATGTATAGCGCGAGAGTGGAAAAGCATATATGTCCTTCTCCCGTCGACATCCGATAAAACTGAGTGTTATTATTTGCAGATAAATGTAAGATTTTAGTTTACTTTTAATTGGTTAAATGTTAATAATTTATTTGTTTTTGTTGGTAGAAATGTGTTTGCTTTGGGCGAATAAAATGTAAATATCTAATTTAATATTTTTTTGGTTATTGATATTTTAAGGTTTGTTCATGTTGTAGACGGAAAATAGTTTTAAAAGCGAGCAATTGTTATTTCATTAGGTACCCCAAGAAGAATTACAAGTAATAATTAATAAAAATAGCTTTGTTTATTCCACAAAAATAAATTGTAACCTAGAAATTTTGTTATATTGAATCAATTTAATTTGTGGACCCCCTCCGAATTCTACTTCATTCATTCCTCCAAAGAATTTCATTCATTTCGATTTTTGGCATTGTCATCCAGTCCCTTCCTACAAAGGCCACAATCTTGTCCTGCCACCAAGCGAACTCTCTTTCTGGCTTTTTTCTTCTTATGGTTGGGATAGAGTAGTCAATTTCTGCTAAAAAATTAAGATTTGTCTATGGTATATCTATATGAATGTAATATGTATAAAATGATTTACCTATAGAATTATGAGAAAAGAGAATGTCAGCATGACGTTAATAATTTCGTAATGTCAATATTGTCAATTGTCATTAATTTTTAAACCTTATCGAAACAAAGTTCAAACATACGCGTACAAATACTATAAAATGTTATTATTCTTAGTATAAATATTTATTGTTAAAAGATAATTTAATTTAAAAAAATTAAGACATGGCGGCCATACTCGGAGGAGGACTCGGTGGTTTATCAACAGGTTATTATTTGCTTAAAAATAATATAACTAATAACAGTAATTTAAAATTATTTCTCATCGAGGCGACCGACTATTGCGGGGGATGGATAAAGTCAATCAAAACAAGGGACTATATATTCGAACAAGGTCCGAGAACTATTAGGCCTAGAGGAATAACTGGTCTCAACACATTAAATATGCTACAGGATTTGGGCCTCAGCGAGCATATTTCCTTTATTAAGCCCGATCATCCTGCAGCAAGAAATCGAATGATATATGTTAATAATACTCTCTACTCGTTACCTTCTAGTTTAAAAGGCGTGTTTCAAAAAAACGAACCATTTTCAAAGCCTCTTATTTATGCAGCGCTTAATGACTTGAAACAGCCTCAAAAAGAGTTAAAAGATGATTCTATTTACAATTTTGTTGAAAGGAGATTTGGTAAAGAGATAGCTGATTATGCAATCTCGCCAATGATTTGCGGTATTTGTGCGGGAGATGCCAAGGAAATATCAGTTAAATTTCTTATGAAAACATTATTTGAATATGAACAAAGTTACGGAGGAGTTGTAAAAGGTGTAATGAAATCTATGTTTAAACCAAAAAATGAGGAGACATTAGTATTAGGAGAATTAGCTAAAAGAGCGCAGGAGGAGAAATGGAATATTTACACAATTAAAGGGGGCCTCGACACCTTTCCATTAGTCATGAAACAGTACCTGAAAGATAATGATGTTGATATACATTTAAATACCAAAGTAGAGGAAATAGAATTTATTGATTCTAGCATGGTTCAACTTAAAAAGAGTAACGGAGAAACAATGTCTGCAAGTCATGTGTATTCATCTGTGCCATCACATATATTAGCTAAGTTAATCTCAAAACAACATCCACAACTATCACAACTCCTGAGCGAGACACCATTTGTTACTGTTGGTATTGTAAATTTATATTTTGCAACCGAAAAGCCATTGATTGAACCTGCTTTCGGTTTTCTTGTGCCTCCAATTGAAAATTCACCAATCTTGGGGGTAGTTTTTGATTCATGTTGCATCCCTGACCAAAATGGTACTGTCTTAACCGTTATGTTAGGTGGTAGATGGTTTAATGAGAAATTTGGCTCTGATGTTACAAAAGAGAAATTGTTAGAAATAGCTATGAAAGAAATAAAATCAATTCTAAAAATAGAGGATAAAGTCACAGCTTACAATGTAGGTATTCTAGATAAATGTATACCTCAATATATAATTGGACATTACGATAGAGTAGATAGGATTAGAGACTACATACAGGATAAAAATTTGCCAATATCTTTAGTTGGGAGTAGTTACGATGGAGTTGGCATTAATGATGTTATTTATTCAGCTAAAACACAAGTTGAAAAAGATGTTACTAAATAATTTCTTAGTTATGTTTTATGGGTAAATTGTGACATTTAGGTTTACGGGTTGAAGTAATACTTTGAATTTTTACCATAGGTCTTCCAGAGATTTAATTTATTATACAATACATGATGTGATAAAATAGTACACTATTTATGTTTTTTTTTTTTGTGAATAAATTGGTTTTTGTATTTAGTATTTTATTTCAACAATAATCTGTACATTTATTTGGTGTTGGTAGTTGTCTAACTAAAAATGTGTGGGTGATGATGTGTATCCAAGCAATGGTTTAAAAGATGCACTACAATTTAATAAGCATCACCTGCATTATAGTTAAGTTATTATATTTTATTACTAGCTGTACCCGCTTCTTATGTGTGTTTGAATTTAAGAAATAATTTATTGTTGTAGCCTACTTTACTGTTTATTACATCAACTTTTGGCTGTGAAAGTCGCGTCAAAATCGTTCCAGCTGTTCCAGAGATTAGCTAGAACAAACAGACAGACAGAAAAAAAACATCTTGATATATGTTGTTTATACATACTTATGTATTTAGTAAGAAGTGATTATTTTATTACTATAAACAGACACTCCAATCTTATAACATGTGTAGATAATTCCTAAGACCAAGAAGTAGTCCAAGGGTAAATTATTATATTTAATTTGTTTTCCCAGTATTTTTGGTGGATGTGTTGCCTTATAAAAAAGGGCGAATTGAAACAAGATTAGTGTAATAAATATTTAATTTAGCAATTTGCGAATCAGTTTACATTTACAAATAAAGCTGCACTTAATGTTAACAGTTATAAATGTGTTACATATGATTATATTAAAAGGCATTAATTTACTTTCCATCTTTGCTTATATAATGTATTTATTATAAAAGTGAAATATTATATCAGTACACACAGCTTGTAAAGCATGATATTTTCACATATCAGGAGAACAGAGTATGACCTTTGTGTTACAATCTTATCTATATTTTAAAAGTTATAAAAAAGTTACAAAATAAATTAGTACGATAAAAAATGCAGTCAACTGAAATATGCATAAATTTACAAATATAGGCATACTATTGATGTTTTTAAATGGTGACACTATTACTTAATAATGCAATGATTATAAGTGTGCACATGGGTTGAGATTAAAGTCATTACTTTTTAAAAAAAAACAAGATTTTGTACCAAGTAGTTCTTGAGCGAGTTTAGACTATTATATAATGTTTGTTGTGGTCACAACAAACATGTAAATAATCATCGATTCTTATCGATGAATTTTATATAATAAAAAAATATTATAAAAGAAATATACAATTATAACTAAAAACAGTGTGTTATAATTTTGGGTAACTTTTTTATTTCAAGGAGCTACTGAGAATTTTTTGACCCAGGAATAGTAATCAAGATCTTATGTAAGATCCAAGTTGTATAAGCTGTAAAAGTATAGATTTAAATTATAGTTGCCAGGATTCTGTAATAAGTAATTACTGTTTAAATCTGTTACTTATGCAGAAACAATAAATTCGAGATTAATCTGTTATCAGAAGTTGCTCACAGTATAACAGTATTATTCTGATTTTTTCAGTAAACGAATACCAATGTAAAGTTGAAACTACTATTAATTAATATCAATATGGTTTTTAACTTATCGTATAATACATTTAAATTAGAATAATTCTAAGTAATATTTTTTCGTAAATATAAGATACATTAAAATACAGTTTAATGTATCTTTTCATAAATAATATTTGATGATTTTATAACAGGCACAAATAAGACATAACATTTTTTTAATTACTTTCAGTATTACATATTTTCATCAAAATCAGCTCGCATTTGAAACCTAAATAGAGCTTATAATATGTAGTCGGAACCACAATTCATTACTTTTTATAACAAAATTAAATTTTCGTACCCAAACAATAAATACATACAAGCACATTATATAACTTAGACTATGAAATTTGTAGATGAAATTTGTATGAGATTTGAAGAAGCCGAGATGGCCCAGTGGTTTGAACACGTGCATCTTAACCGATGATTGCGGGTTCAAACCCAGGCAAGCACCGCTGTTTCATGTGCTTAATTTGTCTTTATAATTCATCTCGTGCTTTGCGGTGAAGGAAAACATCGTGAGGAAACCTGCATGTGACAAATTTCATAGAAATTCTGCCACATGTGTATTCCACCAACCCGCATTGGAACAGCGTGGTGGAATATGTTCCAAGCCCTCTCCTCAAAAAGGGAGAGGAGGCCTTTAGCCCAGCAGTGGGAAATTTACAGGCTGCTACTTTACTTTACTTACTTTATGAAATTTGTAATACATACAGTGGGGGTAGGGCCGGTAGGGGGAATCGTAGTGGTGTAACTACTCGGCCACGGTGCCCAGGTGTATGAGCAGCGTGGTGTAGAGCGTGTGGTCGCGCGGCGCGGGCGCGGCGGCGGCGGGCGGCACGGTGTTGCGGTACGAGTACTGCAGCGCCAGCGCCGCGACTGCGGCCGCGCCCGGCGCCGCGCTCGCTGTCGTCGCCACCTGCAGCCGCAGCGCCAGCTTATTCGACTTGCGCCACATGATGATACTAAAAGGGAAATATTTCATTTGTAATTGGTCTTCAATAGAATTTTAGGTTTTTGTGCGAACTTTTTTTTACGCGGTTTACTGTAGAGATACTTTCCAACCGCGTGTTCTACGACAGATTTAATACTTTTTGTTTCACATTGGCAAGGTGGCAAACGAGCAGGAGGCTCACCTGATGGAAAGTGAGTACCACCGCCCATGGACATCTGCAACACCAGGGGGCTTGCAGGTGCGTTGCCAGCCTTTAAGAAAGGAGTACGCTCTTTTCTTGAAGGTTCCCATGTCGTATCGTTTCGGAAAAACCGCCGGCGGAAGCTGGTTCCACAAAATGGTTGTGCGAGGCAGAAAATGTCTAAGAAATCGCGCTGTTGTGGATTTTCGGACATCAAGGTGGTGCGGGTGACACTTCGAATTTTGACGAGATGTCCGAAGGTGAAATTCAGCAGCCGGGATTAATCCGGACAATTCCTTGGAACATTTCCCGTTAAAAATTCGGTAGAAGATGCAGAGTGATCCAACATATCTATGCAAAGCCAAAGGATCAAGGAGATCGGAAAGAGCTTGATCGTCGATAACTCGAGCCGCTCTACGTTGGATACGGTCCAATGGAAGGAGCTGGTACTGGGGAGCACCCGCCCAGAGGTGAGAGCAGTACTCCATGTGAGGCCGAATTTGCGCCTTGTAAAGTTTTAGGCCATTGCCGACGTGAAATACTGTCTCGCCTTGTTGAGCACACCCAGCTTTTTTTGAAGCCAATTTGGCTTTGCCTTCCAATTGACCGCGGAACTGAACGAGGCTCGAAATATCAACGCTAAGTATTCCGAAACTACCTGTATCGGGATGTTCTCAAATCGTGGAGATACGACAAATGGTGTTTTTTAGCGGTTAACGCGAAAACTTGCGTTTTTTTGGGGTTGAAATGGACTAGATTTAGCCGGCACCAATTCGAGACTTCTTTTAACGAAGAATGAATGAAGAACAGTGAATGTTACTATTTGCAACAAATCATTGATATGCAGAACAAACAGAGTGGTTGATAGAACGCAGCCTTGTGGAACACCAGCATTGACGAATTTCATGTCAGAGCATGCACCGTCGACAACGACCTTGATGCTCCGATCTGACAAAAAGCTGGTTATCCAGTTGCATAATTTCCCGGGAAGCCCACAGGAAGGGAGCTTCGAAAGAAGCGCTTTGTGCCATACGCGATCGAAAGCCTTAGCTATGTCCAAACTGGCTGCTAATGCCTCCCCCTTGCTCTCAACTGCTTCCACCCACCTGTGAGTGAGGTAAACTAAAAGATCACCGGCTGAGCGACTCCGACGGAAACCGTACTGGTCACTTATCAGCTGATTCTCCTCTAGATACAATTGTGTGTGTAATAAAAGTAAATTTAGGAGAAAAAAAACGTAAAATTTAAGATTTTTTTGAAATGATTATAAATATAAGAGGTTACTTCGTGAAAGATGCTCTTCCTAAGTTTAATAGTAAAAAAAATGTCGTGGTCAAAAAGAAGGCAATAATTACTGGACGAGGTAAGACTGTTTTGTACGGTGGGTTCCCGCTGATATAGTTGCTCAAATCTATGTTTGCAATTATTCCAGTCAGCAAGCATTGCACATGTTACGTTGTTGTGTGTGTGTGTGTGTGTGTGTGTGTGTGTGTGTGTGAGTGTGAGTGTGTGTGAGTATGTGTGTGTGTGTGTGTGTATGTGCGCGTGTGCGTGTGTGTGTGCGTGTGCGTGTGTGTACTCACTCGCTGGTGTCGTGCTGCGGGTCGTCGTCGTACTCGGCGGCGTCGTCGCGCTGCGCCAGCGTGAGCGCGGCGTCGGGCACGAGCACGGCGCAGTCGGTCGGCAGCGCGGCGCGGCGCTGCAGCACCTTGCTCCACGAGTTGTCCTGCGGCCGACTGGCTATTAGCCCTAACCCTATAACCCTATGCGTGTGCCGTGTGTTGCCGGGTGTTATATATACACACACATATACACGCTACGCTACACCATTTAGCGAAAAATTGCAATCTTATTTCTCGGTTCACAAATTATTCGACAGTTTACAATCTGACGAGACATATTGTAATCTAACGAATTTTTTAATCTTACGGTGACATATATACTATTCTGTAATTAAGCTAGGATTTTTTTAAAGTTTTCTGCGATCGTTAGCAATTGCGAATATTCTCCTTTCTTAAATTATATTCGGAAGAAAAACGAGCGAAAAAAACCTCACCATTTGTCTATTTATTCTGGTCCTGCGTGAAATATAAATTATTCTCTACCATGACAATATGGCAACCTTAGAATATGCGACAGTATGTTACTTGGGGCTGTAATTACGGTTATTCAAACTCCAATACCTATTACAGCTATATACGACAGATTATTACGTTACAGTGCAGATTTTTTTTTTTTATAAATATGAGACAACATCACATACATTACTCTGAACCCAATTTAAGTACCTAAAGCGCTTGTGTTATGGAAGATCAGAAGTAACGACGGTACCACAAACACCCAGACCCAAGACAACATAGAAAACTAATGATAATCTACATCGACTATGCCGGGAATCGAACCCGGGACCTCGGAGTGGCGGCGTAAACACCACTCGACCACGGCGGTCGCCATCTTGATAACGATCTTTTTTGCCATGTTATCAGCTAAAGCCAAATAACATTCTCATGTTTTGTCCAAAATACCTTTTCAAGATTAAGTGATTTCTCGAGCGATTTCTCGATGCTCTTGGGTTCCTCCCTCTCCTCGACTTCAGGAACGTCCTGAGGCTGCAGCAGTCGCACCTGCATCTCGTGAGCGGTCGGGTTGGTCAACTTCAACAGTAAAGCTGTCGTCTCTCCCGGTTTCACCGTTTCATACGAGATGATTTTCACTTCGGGGACGTGATAGCTAAAAATATAAATAATAACATTACACGAGTTTTTTGGGCCTAGAGAACCCTGGCCGATTTTGAACGGTGGCAATTTTTAAGTGAGACTATCGAACTGCAAGGGACACTGTTGTGCATGTGTGAGCAAATATATGTGGACACTATTTATATGTTAGCGTTAGATTACAATCTATCTCATCATATTGTAAACTGTCGAAATATTGTGAACCGTGAAATATGATTGCAATTTAACGCATTATTTTTCGCTATATTGTTTACGGTGACATTACGATGATGGTGACGTTACGATGACGGATCAGATAGAGTAGACCACAGCTTTACAGGCTTTCTGTGGCACGCGAGTGCATAGCTGGATATTTATCCAGACTTAACTGCTATACTCAGTAGCTTTCAAATGGCACATGGGGTTTGGTCTCAGGGTTGACTGCCGGCTAGTAACTAGACCTATAGACCAACGGGGCAGCCAATATGTGCAGTTAGATATTGTTTGTGTTTACCCTCATTTAATATACGCTGTATTAAAATTGGTCATCATATCAGAAGATAAACTAAAGCCACAACTAATGGATTTTTACTTTTTAGTAAAAATATTCATCATACCATTTTTAAGCACATTTTTCAAACATCATTGAGTATTATTTGACTTGTAGTTCGAATACTAAAAATGGATTAAGACTCACTAGGCGAGCAGCTCGATCTTGAACTTGACGGAGCCCGGGTTGTACTCGGGCTTGGTGAGGTTGTGGTCGCACGCGCGGCAGCGCTGGCTGCGCTTGACGCTGAGCGCGCGCGCCGCCGGCTGCAGGCGCGCCGCGCTGCGCGGCTGCCACTCCGCCGCGCGCATGCGCTGCCGCATCGACGTTACTGCCGACACGCACACCACTACACCACCCCACCTAACCACTCCGCCACCCTCGAGGACATCTATCACGATCGCCGGTAATGTGTTCTACTCGATTCGAGTCTTAGCGGAATACTGCGCTGGGGACTTAGAAGACAGTAGCGTAACTGCCTAAGTCACCTAACCACTCCGCCGCGCGCACGCGCTGACGCATCCACGTTACTGCCGACACGCAATTCGAGTCTTTAGCGGAATACTGCGCTGGGGACTTACAAGACAGTAGCCTAACTGCCTAAGTCACCTAACCACTCCGTCACCCCCGAGGAGATCTATCGCGATCGCCGGTAATGTGTCTTACGCAATTCGAGTCTTTAGCGGAATACTGCGCTGGGGACTTACAAGAGAGTAGCCTAACTGCCTAAGTCACCTAACCACTCCGCCGCGCTCGAGGAGATCTATCGCGATCGCCGGTGATGTGTCTTACTCAATTCGAGTCTTAGCGGAATACTGCGCTGGGGACTTACAAGACAGTAGCGTAACTGCCTAAGTCACCTAACCACTCCGCCGCGCTCGAGGACATCTATCGCCATCGCCGGTAATGTGTTCTACTCAATTCGAGTCTTAGCAAAACTGCGTGGGGGACGCACCTACTAGGCAGTTAGCGCACCTGCCTAAGGAGAATCGAACTCCAAATACTTAGAGCCTATGCATCACCCAGCGGCGATGTATGTAAAGCACACAGTTATCCTATCCTGGACATTTTGAACAATTATATTAAAATGTATTGTCACTTACTCTGTTTTAAGTTAACCTCCTGAGAGTGATAGTCTTCTGGTAGCTCTTCGACTTCTTCGCTGGCTTGGCTGGGTACGAAGTTGGCAATTGCAGACGATGAACTCTCACTGGAAGCCAGCCCTGCTATGTTGCGTGCCATTGCGCCAGTTAGACCTGTTTTATCCTGGTAATATCAACATATCTTTTTATTCCATTACTTTTAAATAGGCTTTTTGACTGGTTTTTAAAATCCTTTTTATATTATTTAATAGAGGTTAAGGAACCCAGTAAAAGTTGATTTTTTTATTTCTAGTACATATTTGCCGAAAAATATCATATTAAAAATTCCATATTTAAATAACGCGCGAAAACGCTACTTGGACAATATGGCGCTGCAATGGGGTCGGTGACGTCACTTTGCTGTATTTTAATCTGTGGTACCTGTAGTAAAAAACCAAGGTTTACAAGAAAGTGACTTCATCATAAGCCTTGCCAATCAGGAGCGTTTTGTGTCACGTGACAAACGTTTGAAAAAATGCATTTTTATTTATGGATTTTTGAATAAATTACGTATTATTTTCAACTTTCGTTAGTAAATAACCATTCTTAAACTCATAATATACACTGATTACAATAATACACAGTTTATTATTCGCATTGTCAAATAGCCTATTGTATTTGATTCAAAATTTATATCTGTCACCGTAAGATTACAAACATCGTTAAATTACAATCTATCTCGTGAGATATGTATCTTCGATAGATTACACTATAGCGACAAATAATGCGTTAAATTGCAATAATATTTCACGATTTACAATATTTCGACAGTTTATAATCTCACAAGATAGATTGTTATCTAAAGACGTTTGTAATCTTACGGTAACATATCTATTGCACTAACTCGACTTTGAGATAGGTATATATTAATTCTTACAGTAAGGTTCATGTATTTCCCTCTGATCGCAAACTTCTTTCTCTCTCTGTCCAATTTCTCTTGCTTCTCTTGTTGAGCGATAGCCTTGTAGTAGTCGAGAAGTTGGTTCACTCGCGCGGCGAAAGGATTTGTTCTCTCAGGCCAACCCCCAGATGCTTAAAAAATATATCTTATCAATATTATGTGAAACGTCTTTAGTAATCAATACTACTTATACAACTAAAGTAATCTAAATATTCAAAACATCAATACTGCTTAAATACATATATTGGAGCCCCAACAACATCAATATATTTTGGTTGTTAATGCAATTTGCATTTGCATTTATTGGTATTTAAAGTAGCATCTTTGAAATACTGTTTTGCGATTAGGATGTCCAATAAACCAGTTTTTCTGTATTTTTAAACATAGGAAATTTATTACGAATAATAAAAATGCAAAAGTGATTCATAGATTTACAAACCACAAAATATAGGGTTTATTTTTATTAGCATTTTGTACATATGAATGTGTGTCTGTAAGTCAAAGTGCATGGAATACTAAAATTTGGAATAAGATAAAGGTGGCTTACCAACAGGTTGATCAGGAATTCCAACATCACGAGAAGTCCATCGACAGTTGAAACATGATAAATAGTACATTTTCTTGGGTTGCTTATTTTCAATTTTTGCATCTCCAGAAGCAGGATCTTGCCGTGGTTGTGCTATGGTCGCACGTGTTGAAAGTGTATGAAAACAGCTTGGGCAGTCAAAACAGCTACTACATCGATTCTTCTTAAGCCTTGCTTCAGAAGATGGCATGTTTTCAAGACAATTTGCACAGTAGTGAGAATCTACCTGTGAAGTGTAAGAAATTACTTATTAAGTTTTTTATAGACAAATAATAATATATGAAATCATAGAATTGATGACAAGTTACTTCAACTAGAATACAAAATTTCTTTGAATTCCAATATGGTGAGAATCATTTTTTAAGTATAGAGTATATATAGTTATAAGTATAAGTATATAAGTTTGCAATGCAAATAAGGACCATTCTACAACTACTAATGGATTAATATTAAGCAATCATTTGCAGGATGAAAATTGAGGCTTACAAAACAATAAAGAATAGAAACAAAATCAAATTATCAAATAGTCATTGATTCCACTTAGAAAAAAAAATTTGATGTATTTAATTTAAAGATAGGACACTGTTCAAATTTTATTATGAGCTACCCAAAATATTTCTAGATTTTCAGAACTGGATATCACCCACAAGAACACCATAAATAACAACAAAATTATTAATTATAGATGTAAACACAGAATGAGACATCTAACAATGGAAACAATATATTTTACTCAACTAGCTTAGATACAAAACATAAAAGTTAAATTATAGTCAGTATTTATGCTAGTGCTAGTTGGGTTTATAATTATTTTGTTTTCTGATCTGATGATGTAATCTGTTATTTATTTATTTAGGCTGTTGAATGTTTAGTACTAGTTTAGTAGTAGTAATTTTTAGTGGTAGTAGTTATTAGTAAAGCATTTGGAGAAAATAATTTAAGTTAAGCTTATGTCGTTATGTATCATTCAAGACTTAAGTCATTTTTAAGGTCAAGTGTGGTGGTTATTCATTTTGCATATATTAACTAAGATTACTTCATCAATTCTTTTCATCCATAATTTGCTAAGTATATTATTAAAATATGTCATAAATTTATATTCTATCACTCTTGTGCATATTGGGTTAATTTTAGCGTTTTGTTTGTAAACTAAAAGTGTAAAGAATTAATTCAAAAACTTACTTCATGACAAATGCAAAAACCGCATCGTATCTTCAAACAATGTCGGCAAAAATATAGATTGGTTATAGGTTTCAGCTGTCCACAAGAACATACGTATTTAATGTAGTCGGGTTGCGTTAAATATGCCATTTTTAAGAGTTTAATTTACACAAATCAATATAAAAATTACAAAAACTTTTTGAAGTTCCTAAATGTTGACTCAATGACAATGACAAAAGTCATTATTGACATTTGACTACAATAATGTTACGGTAGAGTTTATACGTCAAATTAAGGTGTTTTCGGAATACAGATTATATTTGACAAATTTCTTTTTTTTAATATTACTCAACAGGAGTTCCAACTCTCGCGTTTTATTGGATATGTGTAATCAAAATATACGTATTTAGTTTAAAGTAAAATTATTTACACATTTTCACAATGTAATAATGATCTAAAAATCTAGTAAAGTAACAACTAACGCAATAATAATAGTTAAATAGCCAACCACCCTAGCGACCTTTCTATACTATTATCTTACTATAAAATTATTTATTTGAAAATCATCGTAACTTACACTGAGTGGCTATAAAAATCATATATTTATTTAAATATTTTACCAGAAAGGTAATAGAATATATTATGAGTATACAAGGGCTCAGATAATGATTGAAATATATGTAATAACTCTAGACAACGTAATATCGATATACACAAAGTCATAATTTTTATTTGATGAAATGTAATTGAAGTTTAATCTAGCTCCATTGTTGTTTAACTCACAATAACAATTCTCCTCGTCTCCTCTCTCTTTGAGGAGGTTTGGAACGTATTCCACTACGCTGTTTTAATGCTCGTTGGTGAAATACACATGTGTCAGAATTTCAATGAAATTAAGCACATGCTGGTTTCCTCACGATGTTTGATCTCGGCTCACACGCGCACAAACTTTTAAAAAGATTTGTGGTTCATTAACAGAATCATATATTTCGTTTTAGTAACTATGACACTTTTTAAAATGGTGCCTTCAACACTAAATCTTAATTTTTTAGTGTAGCTTTGGTCATTCATGTGGGATAATAACTATTTTATCACTTTAAAATATCTTTTAAGATTGAAACTAAAGCCACTGTTAAACTTTATATCCTAAATAAGTTGTAGCCGCAATTCTCACACGAACAATTTCACACTTTATATTAAAATCAGGCGTTCATATTGATTTTGATAGTCGATAATTTGAACTGCTCTGCGTTGAATACGGTCAAATGGAAGAAGCTGGTACTTGGGAGCATCCGCCCAGAGATGAGAGCAGTCCTCTATGTTAGGCCGAATTCCAGCCTTATATAGTTTTAGGGCACGTGTAAAGTAATACTATCTTACCTTGCTGAACATACCAAGACATTTGTTTTTTTTTTTTATTATTTGGCTTTACATTGATTACATTTGATTGTGTGGCACCTGTGGGAATGTTTTCAAATCGTGGAGAAATAAACTTGTGTCTTCTTGGGGTTAAAATAGACTAAGGTTTTTCCGGAATCCAGTCATTTGTGGGATGGATTAACAAATATCACTTCGAGGCATTCAAATCATGTTCTTTTCACTGTAGGAGCCCTTCTGAAGATGCAGCGGCTCAGATTTTCCGTAAATCAGGTCCTAGGTTTGCTGATTCAAACGAAGTTTTACAGTTTAATCAGTCAGTTGTCATCACGTCTTATCATCGTCATTCCATTCATTCACACGAAGCAAACGCTTCCTCATTACTCACGGGTAAAGCCAAGCCATGGAATGTCTTTCCGAGTTCGCTTCCTGACAATTATAATCCGTGCATGTTCATATATTTTTTTCAGGTAATTAATAATCAAACCCTACATATAGAAATATACATACACCAAAAATATTGGATTTATAGAAAGAATAGAATATACAGGGTTATTGGTAACTCGACGTATATCCGTTAGGAGGTGATAGGGGTGACTATTTGCAATAATTTAAACCCCCATTTGCAAGTTACCAATAACCCTGTATATATTTCCGCATCGATGCCGGCAACACAAAAATTTTGAAGAAAGGTTACTTAGATTGTCAAACTGGAAGAGTAATGAGTCTCAGTTTTTGTCATAATGAAATCGTCCTTGTCTTGGGCCGTCTCGTTCCGTTCCCTTACTTTGTCGTTCATGAAAACTAAAAAGTAAGGGAAGTCGGTTCTATTTTCGCTACATTGTATTTGAGTCCTTATTACTTAGCAAACCGTTCGCAAATACTAAACAGTTTTCTAAGTCCATTTATTGAGGGACCACTGACTGACCATATTTTAGGCATGTGCGTTCAAACGACGACTGCAACAGTACTTGGAATAATAGCGATTTTAGTACTCGTGTAGGAAAGTGTAGTCCATAAATACAAGGAAGTTTTTAAAGCGGTTACGCCTCTTTAGAATGTGATTTTGACATATAAAATTCGTTTGTTAAATTAGTGCTTACGTTGTGATGTGCCTTTTTTATACGCTTACATGATATATTCCATGAAATACATACTTGGTCTTTACAGTACAGTAACAACTGTTCGCTATTGAGAAAACAAAACACCTTTTGGTTACTTATTTTAAAATGTATTATTCGTTTTCTGTGATCGAGCTATGATGTCACTAACATATATTCAAAATTTAACGAAATAATTTATTTTAAGCTTAAGCAAAGTTAAACGACACAATGCATTGTTATTTGTTAACACTACACGTACAACAATGCAAGTTACAAACTTGCATTAAGCGAGTGAAAATGGAGTTGCGATAATTTCTTACACTTCAAAGTTACAAAGTCACACAAGTAACAATTGTGACTTACCTACTTAATTTGTATTTTCGCATGATTACATATGCGCGAGTGTGTGTATATTTTTCGTCTCGCATTTATAGAGAACAAAATAACCATGGGACCTTCTGGAACTCTATTTCAAAGACTCAAACTCAAAAATCGTTAATGTTTTTTTTTATATAAACGATGGTATTGTCACAGATACATAATCTAAGTAATTTTATTTTTTATTTTAATGACTGTCTGTCAAAATAATCAATAATATTTCATAAAAAATAAAGTTTCTTTAATCGATTATAGATTTCGCAGTTTATTTATCTTAGAAAAATACTAAATTACATTTAAAAATATTTTATCATATCATAAATATTATATTCTTAAACTGTTAAATAGTACGAAAGTTCCATTACTATTAGATTAGTTGTTTTTCCAAAAAGTTTTTATTTTTTTAATATTAGTATGATATGAAATGTAGTATTAGGTCTTCTTTTAACCTCGAGTGACCTCGACAGTTAGCTACGATCTAGCTTATAATTTAATAGGTCAAAGAAAATATAATATATATACATTAATGGATATTGTAAGGTCTTAAAATGTGTATCGTACTATCCTATATCTCTATATCCTAAATTTTTTGTTTGTTTTGTGATTATGTCGATTGTATTTCTTTTTAAATTACGAATGCTTGTTTAAATTTTTAAAATACATAATTAAAAAATTAATTACGTTTGCAGGACAAATTAATCGAATTAATTTAAATGTTTACATACTTATTATAGTAAAGCAGAAAAGTCAGTACTACAAAATAAAATTGAGGTATATATAGGTAGATGCAATGATATTCTCATAAACAGATATGTTATATCCATATCAATGATGTTCTAGTAAACAGATATGTCATTGTGAAGAAAAAGTGAAGACTAGAAAACGTCCTAATTGGGACGTTTGCCTTAGTCGTTTTCATCATAATTATGCCAGTAATACGTTATAATACATCATAATTATGTAGTAATACGTTTTGCGTAATTAAAACATCTAGTTTATCCCTTTTACTTATTGTTTTTATCAAGCTATCCCTTTTTCTTGTAACGAAAGTTAAAATAAACGGTCATTGATCAATACTAAACAACAGAAAAATGTGTGCCGCGCCGGAGACCGTTTATTTTAGTTTATTTTTACATTTCGTTAAAAGTAAAAAGGAAAGCTTGATAAAAACAATAAGTAAAATGGATAACTAGATGTTTTAATTACGCAAAACGTATTACTACGTAATTATGATGTATTATAACGTATTACTACGTAAAACGACTAAAGGCAAACGTCCTAATTAGGACGTTTTCTAGTCTTCACTTTTAGCGCGTTTACTACAACTTCATTGGGTAGGTGGTACAAAACAATTATTAAATGATAATTTATTGTATTTATCTAATTAATAATAATAGTAAGTACTTAATAGTATGTTCTATGGTATCAAATTTCGAAATGACTATTGGTATACACAACAACTATAGTATTTTATCAACTTCATTGAAATTCAAGCTACGTAGATTACTAAATAACTTTGTAATCAGCATGTTACTTGATGCGCCTGAAGTAACGCTCCCACCCCACGCTTGACCCACTCCTGTCAAAGTGCGCTGAACGAAATTAACGCCTCGATTCCTCACACGAAACTCACACGTAGCTCTGTGATAAGAATTACAAACTTTGGTGCTTTTACAGGGTTGCCACTGTATTTTATTTTCTCCTACAATAAAAAAAAATAAACATCAATTTACAGTCAGCTGTTTGCCTCGATATCGTGGGATCTACATGTTTGGTATCCTTTTTTGAATAATAAGGTCTAAATAAATAATATAATTCAATTAGGATAGATAGACCACAATAAATCGACTTCTTTCAGATGTGATTATTCAAATAGCTTATAATGTAATTACTAATACTATTTAATTTATTTAAACAAAAAGCTATTATTATATATTATATTATTTAGCTCATTTTTTTTACTTCATTAGATATAAAATATGTTTGTAAGTTATTCTCATGTATCTACAAAAGATGGATATTGATTTAATGTGAACAGTAGGTATTTATGACTAGGTAAGCTTAAGCTGTGTTGGCAGTCTAAACAAGCCAAACAAAATAAAACATTAAGTGTTATCTATAAGGTTCTATAAAATTTAATCCTAATATTTACTGTATAATCTTTCGCCATAAATAGTTTATTATTGTACTAATTTTGGTCATTATTAATCAATGTAATTGGAAAAAAGTGTAACCTAATTTCGGATAGCAACACTACTCGTCTGTTCTTTTAAGGCATGCCAACAGGAACCGTGAACAGCCTGACTGGCTTTCTAATGGCGTAATGTATTGCGAAACGAGGGATCCAATTATGTCACCAGTATTAATTACTCACGTTTTTTTTTTAACTTCACATGGATCGACAAGATTCTTTCCGATAATAAACATTTAACTGTAAAAGTCTTGTTCGAATATGCGAATATAAAATTAAATAATACTTAACATTTAGCAATCAAAATGATAAAACAAATATTTAATTGGGTATCAATTTTTTTGAATGTAACAAACATCGAATGTCTTCTATCATCTTTGAAGTTTGTATTTAAATGTATTAAAATAAATGAAGAAACGTGAAGAAACTGGTTGAAACTGGATGGCATAACTAAATCATATGAAAAGAAATAGAATTAAACAATTTAAAAATAAAAGAAAAAGAAAATACGACAAGTACATTTAATTTGTTTTGTAAAACTATGATATTTGTGATAATGGTACTTTATTTATTATACAATGGCAATTCAAGTAAATACATATCAGTTATTGCAATTGGCATCTTACTTAAGCCAAGGATGCTTTAAAATTGTTAGAAAAGCTAATTAGTTTTGTACTGATACTAACCAATTATACCGTCTCCTAATAATTTTATCAATGACATTAGTTCAAATATTAATTTTATCAATGACATTAGTTCAAATATTAAATAAATTCAACTCATGTGAATAAACTTTCACATTCTCATGATAATGTGCCTAACTACACTTTACATAATACGTGGTTTGCGCGAATAATTAATTTTCTATGCCACTTAATTATTCTTTAAAATGATTTTCGACAGATGAGTCGGTTGACTACATTTAATTGACATTTAAAGTCGATTCCTATTAATTTTAATTAACGACTAACATAATAGCTGAAGGTCTTTGTGACATGATGTTATTCAATAGTATCATAACTTAAACTTTATCGAAATAGTACGCGGATGAGTGACAAACATAGAACCGCATTTATATAATTATATTACTCTATCTATATGATGTTTGGTCCATTCGTAATCATCTGCTGTATATATCTATATAATAGAATAGGTAATAGAACTGATCTCTTCCAAAGGGCGACAAAGATTTGACCAAGACATTATATTAAGTTTCTAACATAAAGTTATATTATAATTTTATTTGGACCAGAAAAAGTCCTGACAAAACGCCGTTTTCCGACTGAATATTCGTTGGGGAAGATAGAGAACCGCCAGTCGCATTTTGCAGAGACACGCTCTACGGTCTGTTCTATGTCTCAGAACTAGGCTAGTTGCAGACAAATAATGGATTACCAATGTCTGATACAGACGAATTAGGTTTCTACCGATAAATGAGTAATTAAAATGTTAATTTAATGAACTCAGTAAAACTTGTATATTAGCTCTGAATACTCCACTGATTAGCAATTTGAAAGATGTTCCATTTAGAAGGGTGAGTTAGCCACTGTAAGTACAGCCACATCGAACAAAACATCTTAGCGACCAAGGTTGGGGGCGTAGTAGCTGAAAGGAATGGTTTATATTTCTTACAGCACTTATTCAGGCGTCAATATTGTAGCGTTATCATCGCTTGCGCACCATTGAGGTGGTCGATTGTAGTGATATCACTTGTGTAAGAGCTACACAACTTACCCATAATTTATCATATAACCTACGATTGTTTGGTTATGTTAATTCGGACCTTTTAGGCTGTTTATATAATAAATTTAATGAAACAATTTGTATTACATTGCAAAGTAACTAATTTTTGTGACACATGTATTTTTTTTATATTGTTATTAATATGTTATGACATCATTTAATAACTTTGTTGTTGTTGTAAAATTATAATCGCCTTATAGGCCTTCTCGCCTCGTTTAATTCGTTTCGGTTCAGGTTTCAGTCGGTTGCAATGATTTATTTATGTAATACGAAACAATAAATAGTTAATAATTTAAATAAAATTAATTATTAAATAGTTGCTGAAATAAAAAAAAATCTTACCTAACATAACTATCGGTATCATAATAGTATCTATATAAAATATATTTTACGTTCTAAGTACAACTGTTATACAGAGAATGGTCTCTCATTTTAAATCATATTCTTTTATGAATGGCTTAAACCAACGCCTAGTAAACAGCTTATAAAGCACATAATTAGGTCAAAACATATGTGTGAATTGCTTTTTTTAAATATATAAAATTGTCGGAAGGAATCTGAAGTCAGAAAGTTGGTGGCACTCACGTGCTTATGTGTCGATCGATACGTGTCGGATTGTCATTTCGTCAGATTATGCGAGTGAGGATAAATAAGATAAATGTAAACATGCATGTTAATGAAAAAAGCAAATAAAACTTTCTTTTTTACAATATGAGCACGAATTCTAGAAAAGCGGACATCGAAAACAAATATCGTTACGTATTAATTTAAAAAATACACAGAGTTTGATAAACTTAACCTCATTAGATTCACATTATGTCACACTACTTAGAGCAATTAGCATAAAGTACTGATACTGGGTTTTTTTTTCTTTATTACTTATACAGTAAAAAAACGACGGCTTAAAACCTCTTTGTTGTTTAAAAGCATGTAAATGACTGGAACGCGCTTAAGCATGAAAAACTTAGCCTATACTTGACTTGCTTCTGTTGTTCTCTTTTTAAATTAGTTATTGATAATTTGTCGTGAAATGATTATCAAGGAAAAATAATTTAATTGACTAACAAACCGTGTTTCTCATGTAATGAAAACAAACAAAAAACCCAGTCGTTAATTTCAATATTTACCAATCGCATACGAATTATAGACTATGCACAATCCACAGGGTATAATTTTATTATGCAGAACAATTTTTTTTTATGATTTATTAATATTAATCTAAAAAGTTTAAATACTTATCAAAATTATTTATTCGAAAGTAATTAAGAGCTTTGACGCAATTTTTGAGTCCGCCTATGTAGATAGAACTGATTTCTTGAATATATTTTCATATGTTTTTGTTACTTAATTAGTGCGATTATAAGAAAAATATACCCGATAGTTCTCAGACAGAAAAGCTGGCTTGCACCTTTTATAGTTGTAGACGATGGGTCGACGTGAAATACCGTTTTGCCATAGCCTACTAAGCTTTTTAGATGCCAATTTGGATTTACCTTCCAGTTGATCGCGGAGCGCTTAAGACTCAATTTCAAACAAAAGTTTATTCTGATTTAAGTTGACTGTATACTGCATAAAAAAAGGATATGTCGGGGGACTCGGGACTAGGATTACCTAGTATAAGATGTAATCAATAATTAAATAATTTAATTAAATATATGACACCTAATACTCGAGTCCTCTTAAACGAGATTTGATTTATTATTATAAAGAAATTCGCATGACTTGAAACCTAATCTAAATCAAAGGAATACTAAGTAATTAATTAATTTGACAATTTATAAGCTTAAGATTTTCGAATGACATCTTGTTTAGATTTCATAGTTTGAGGCTTCCGCATCAATAATTACGTAATAAATTTCGGAAATATTGGCCTGTTAGTATATTGATATATTAATTAAATAGTTTTAATATCGGTCTAATTTGTGAACATTTAAAAATCTTATGTAGTCGACCGAAATTAGAAGGTTTCGTTTCGGGTAAGCACCGCGAGTTTTATCATATAACCTGAACTTAATGTGTACTTCTATTCCAAACAAAAAGCCATAACTTCGTAGCACACGCTTTCTTTTTAACGTCTTTGTTTAATTGAGCCCGAATAGTTGAATATTCGCATGCAACAAATGAAATGAGGTATTGTAACACTAATTTAATTTATATATTTAACCAAAAACCATAAAAACAACCACAAAAATGACTATTGCGATCCGAGATTATTTGAAATATGTAAGTGCAAAATTTTGAATTATGTGCTTATTTTGTGCGAACGAATTTGACACGCAGAGGTCTTGGATTTTTTATATATCAATGCATTTAACGATTTAACTTTGAGTATAATTTTGTACATCAGCCTTAAACAGGAATTATTAATTTCAGGAATTGCAAGAAGTGTAACTCATTTCCGAAGTCGTCAATGTGATCATCGAAGATCTAACTTGCCTTACCATTGTTTTATTCTGGTACCCTCGATATTCTAAACAGAATATAGCAAATATGAAAGCAGCAGATTTGTGGTACTGCTAAAAACTTTAGAACACCTTTTCAACAAAAAAGTTACCCAAGTTGTAATTATTATACACAATATCAACATTGAACAGATGCAACATAATATTACACAGTATCGGTCGCTCATTGGATGAAATTGTCATTATTTCTAACAAAAATATATTATTGTTGAACGAAAACAGAGTGATGTGGCCAGGGAAGTGACGTCACCGGTCAGATGACGTGACATGAGAAAATATATGACGCGCTGGCGAGGAGGCGCCCACCTTCAGTTTCCACAGGGGACGAGTCATTTTCTAGAGTATAATTATGTACTTTGTTGACTAATAAGTGCTCGTGAATAGTTTTTCAATATTTTGGTGAATGGTAGATTATATGATATATTAAATAAAAAGTGAGGCTCAGCTTGATGAATACCTTTACATTACTTCAATTAAAAACTGAATTGTCAAATTAACGTCATTTCTTTCAAACTTTGACATGTCAAAGATACGTCATGAAATGTCATTGCTCTTTGGCAGTACCAACAGTAAATGTTTACTATGAATGTTTTATATTAAATATCTATAATAATATATATTCATACTAATTAATTTGTATTTTGTTAATCGCCGATAGCCTAGTCGAGTTTCAGTCGCTCGAGTGAATAACGATTATAAGAAAGTATTGCGCAATATTATAAAATATTGATTTGCAAAAAATTTAACCCAAATAGTTGGACGTGTTTAATAAATTGGAATCGTTAATATTGCATGTGTTATTTTTATTTCATCATCATTTTCTTAATGTGAAGATTTAATCATAAATATGTTAATTATCTACACTAGAAGGCTTCCGCCTTCGCGAAGTCAGTTCATTCTTCCTCGGGCGAGGTATTCGCTTCTATAGTAATATAAAATATCCCTTAAATACTTACAGCTTTGACAATTAAAGATTTAAATCTGATGTTAAGAATAAAATTATTAATGGAAATAATTAAAAGAAGCTTGTGGTTACCATTCGTTAATTTCCGTGAATGGATTATGCATTCTAGTTAGGAACCAATAGTAACTCAGTAGGGTTTCGTGTCTGCTTCTTTTAGAGTCTTCGTTCAGAAACAGCGGTAACTTAAAATATTATTTAATTTTTTGACTTATCCCTCTCACGTACTTAAATTAAAACATGTTTAGATTTTAATATTAAAAATCGGGAAAGATTGTTAGTCTTACTATCTGTTTAGTAAAGAATATTATCTCTGTAAACTCATTTATATTCATTAGTTTTGTTGACTTACCAACATGAAAATGTCGTTAGCTGAATATTTAATAATACGTATAGGTTGTATATATATAAAAATTATCGGTATTAACGCGATTATAGGATAATCCATCCAGTATCGTACATAGAAATCGTATCGAGGCGTAGAAAATGAGCCTCGTTTTTACCATTTACCTTCCAAAGGAACTCGCAAAGGTAATTCCTTTCCGCTCATAGGCTAATGCGAGTGACCTTCATTCGCCAAACCATTTCTTAACATTTACTTACAGGCCAGTTCATCTCTCTTATCTCTAAGGGCGCATCGACCAATGAGGTGCGACTATTTTATTTCTTAAGCGTTCGACTCGTAGAGTGGTAGTTAAAGTATTTTCTAGAAATCATTTCATATCAACACACTTACCATTCGTTATGCACATAATAATTTCAACTCGAAATTAGAAAATAAGTTCAACATATTAACGCATATAATAGATTTAATCAGTTGTATATAATACTAGCTATGGTCGTGGCTTCGTGTACGTTTGAATTTAATAAAAAAGTTATTGTTGTAGTCTAAGTTACTCCCCCGTCATAAAACGTGGATACTCATGACAAGGCTGGTCCACCAGCTAAAGTTGCTCAGCGTACTATGGAAAGGGTTATGCTCGGCGTTTCACTGATCGATCGCATCAGAAATGAGGTGATCCGTCAAAGAACCAAAGTCATCGACATAGCCCACCGGATTGGTAAGCTGAAGTGGCAGTGGGCAGGCCATATTTTTCTTAGATCCGATAACCGCTGGGGAAAACGTGTTCTAGTGTGGAGACCGCGTCTCGGCAAAGTTTGCCGAGACCCGAGGACGTCTTACACTAAGTTTGCCGGGCAAACTTAGTGTAAGACGTCCTCGGGTACGGCAGGCAGGAGCTGGATGCGAGTAGCCGGAGAAAGAACACAGTGGCGTGCACTTGGAGAGGCCTATGTCCAGCTGTGGACAAAAATGGGCTTATGTTGAAGTTACTCCTCATTATATCAGACATCTGCCAGAGAAAGTCCCTTTAAAATTAATATAGCCATTCCAGAGATTAACCGGCACAAACCGACAGACAGACAAAAATTTTAAAAAAATTTTATTTTAGTATACCTACCGCGTATTCATACATATGCATATATTGTACAAAGCGGTTATTTTAATATTACAAACAGTTACTCCAATTTTATTATATATGTATTGATAACCCAGTTGTATATGAAAGATTTAACCAATATTTACCAGACGACCGTTTCGATAGCCACACCCGGTACAGATTTCAAGCCTCAGTTGTATTGAGGTCATGGGAAGTCGTAATATTTCCAAAAGCATAAAGTCGACGGTAAAGTTATGTCAGCTTGCAACTTTGTTTTACATCATTCATTGAGCTCATTACATCTTAGAACACGTTGAAAACGTATTGCAACCACATACATTTTTGCCGGACGATTTATAATATTTTCATTCAAATTACGTCTGAAAGTATTGGTTCTTTATTTTTTTAGCAAACCAATTGGGGGCTACGTTTTATGGAAAGTGATCCCCATACATTAAACTGAGTAATTCATAAATGGCAGAACATTGGTGTTTGGAAAACATCTGAATTCCAATTAAGGAGATGGTTTAGACAAATAATTCACTGCGCTTTTACTGCGAACTGCAAGACACACACCTAACAGAGCTTTGTAGTTGTAGCTTGAGATAACTGCGACTTTATTAATTAATTTGTAACTAAAAATCCATATTTCATGGAATTAAACTTTGATAAAAATCCGAAAGTTAAAACAATAACCACTACAGCATTCATTTAAAAATGTAGCATTGGTTAGAATAAGAATATTAATATATGTATGTATTTCATATAAAATAACTTGGGACTTTACTTGGTACTCACTAAATTTTATAAAGACAAATAGCAATATTTTGTAATGTATTTAATTTCGAACACGAACATAGTTTTCAGCTCCTAAGGTTAGTGATGCTTTGACGATATAAAGCATGGATTTCTTACAGCACCAATGCTTGATTGGTTGTGATCACTTTGCGTCAATAAGCTTAAATAATCAAAAAAAAAATACGACCATATTTACATTTCGCAACGAACATGACGTTGATGTGAACTCGAAACATCATTTTGATACCAACATCCGTAGCAGTTAAAAGCATCATAAGATGATGTGTCATTTATCCTAGAATTAAGTTAGTCATAGTTTTATTTTTGTCCTACTAATACTTATATTATAAATGCGATAGTTTGTGGGAATTGATGTATGTATGAGTCGAGATGGCCCAGTGGTTAGAAAGCGTGCATCTTAACCGATGATTGCGATGAATTTGTCTTTATCATTCATCTCGTGCTCAGCGGTGAAGGAAAACATCGTGAGGTAACCTGCATGTGACAAATTTCATAGAAATTCTGCCAAAAGTGTATTCCACCAACCCGCATTGGAACAGCGTGGTAGAATATGTTCCAAACCTTCTCCTCAAAGGGAGAGGAGGCCTTTAGCCCAGCAGTGGGAATTTACAGGCTGTTGTTGTTGTTGTTTGTTGATGTATGTATGTTTGATAATCTTTCACGAAAAAACTACTGAACGGATTTGAAAGAAATTTTACAGATATGTAGGTCCGAATAACATATAGGCTACAATTTATAATTATTTCATGTAACTTGGTAATATATAGTGATCGATATCAAGTACCCGTGCGAAGCCGGGCCGGGTCGCTAGAATTATGTAAGGGAAACTTTCGAGAACTACATAGTCATCTTATTGGTGAATTTAAAATATTATTATATTTCCGAAAATAATTAAAAATATAGCTCGGTTACAAATTAAAAAGTTTATGTGATAACATTCATAAGTACCTACTTGCAGTGAACTGGTTATACGCGTAACCTCCTATGGTATTGCTGACTTCAGATATTAAGTAATTAATGACCCGAAACAGTTGATATGTATTACGTTGATTTAAACTTTTATTCTATGTAAATAAAAAATACGATATTTGTTATAAGGTATTTGGTTATTACGTTTGTGTAAAGATCATTCTCACATAAGAAATAAATATCGATAAATTGGGATAGTGTACTTAATTCGGATGTGATCGGTTTTTATTTTGCCGATGCTACATCTAAGTTGTGTCGTACTATATTGATTTATACCTCGGATGACAATAAACATAAAAGCTCATTGAAAGAGGTCGTATGTCTACATCATAGCAAATATAAACTTCAATTTCTTAACTTAATTTTCCTTTTACTTATCTTTATCCACTTGTAAAAGGCAAAGGTGTTACATTGTACAGTCTTTGTAATCTATTAGTTTATATTATGCAGTAACCTCAATCTCGTATAGAACTTTTGCAAAGTAAGAAACACAAGATAGGTATTTAAAATTATTCGTTTCTTATTTAATTTGAAACTTGATTGAATAATCTATACTAATATTATATATGCGAACGTCATTCTGTCTGCTCTTCCACCGCCAAATCACTGAACCGAATTTGAAATATGAAGCAAGCTTGAACTACAAGGAAGGCTGCCAGACGATCTCTTGATCCCAAGAATAGATCCGTGAGATTAACAAATTAATTAGTTAATTGTTAAACATTTTTATATTTGGCATGCCGTGAATTTATCTTATTATTTATAAGATATAGCACCGTATAATACAGTTATTATTGCTATAGTAATAAATATGTAATGAACGTTGTGTAATTTGAGTGCCTACTTTGTGTGACTAAATTAAAACGGCATGGCAATAATGATGCGATGAAGTTTGCCTGTCGTGAACACTTAAAAGCTGAATCACGGCATGAGTTTTTTTTTTAATATAATATAGTCAATGGAATTTTTTTTAGACAAACGATGCTTCACACCTGTTACAAATCCTGTTATTCGACCGATAAGAATTTCATTATTAAAATGACTTACTTTTGGTATACTTTATTGATGGAAAAAAATTCTTCAAGACCAGCCAGGTACCAGAGACTATTTTATTTTACTTTTTTTTGTTGTGTTCCGGTTTGAATCATGAGTCAGTGTAACTTCAACCACAAGGAAATAATACATAAGTTACCAAGTTTGGTGCTGCATTGGCGATGTCTTTTCTTCCTCACTTTTGTTATTTAATGCCCAGGAAAGTGGTTTTAGCAGCAAGAGTGAATAAAATATAAAAACTGATTTAATACCTTATGCGAAATTTTAAAGGTAGTATAACAATAACATTTCTATTATTTATAGTCTGTAATATTTGTATATATTTGACTAGCTACCGGATCCAAATGTACATGGGTAAAATAACAATACAAAAAATATTACCATATTCCTACCAATTTACACAAAATCACCTAATTAACATGCTTCATGAATCATTTCAAAATTCGTTTAGTAGTTTTTGAGTTTAAAGCAGCGGTAGAACTTTATTTCAGTGACTACAATTAACAAATTATGATTTCTGACTAAGTAATTTATATTTGTGTATCTATTATTAGTAATTCATATCAAACAACTAATTGACAGTCATCAAGTATTGCTAGTTTACAGCTGAGTGCGAGCACATACGAACAAGTTAAAACTGGGTCGTTGGTAAATCTCGATATGCTGCCTATAAGGTAATTATTAATTGTTGTTTTGAGTTTCTTATATGTATTTGGTGTAGCGTAAGAGGTGAATTGGTATAATAATCTATACTCTACGAAATAAATTAAAACTGGTTTGTTTTTGATGCAAACTATTATTAATTTATTTATTAGAATCGAGCAAATGAGTCATAGTAAGTGATTACCTCTAGATATATATTAAGCACTTTAATAAATGACTTATAATCGGTAAGCACCACGGGATCTAAGATATTATGTCTGAGATATCTTGTGACTGTAATTACTCTGGCACCATTTAAACCGGAAAAAGGCCCTAAATAATGCTAAACTGGTAACGTTACTGAACGGCGCGGCCTGTTCTACAATGACCTGCCACCAAATTACATCGAATAAAAATGTATGTTATGTATTAAATCATGCATTATAGCAAAAAAGGGTCAATCAATCTTAGTTTTAGTCTACTCATTCTACTTGAGAACAAATTAACCCATTTACATTAATTAAAAAAAGTATTGGCTTACCTACAAAAGATTTTAAATTAACATGGTCATTTTTATTATTACAGTTATTTAATACGTGATATTTACCATTTATTTATTACCATTGTATATTTATACCATACACGAGGATCTGGTGAAAAAGACATTCGTAGATAATATCAACTAAAAATAAAAAGCATGTTAAATATCCCATATTAAATAACTATCATAGGAACACAACATTATGGAAACAATTTTCCACATATTTTACTAAATTTCACTCACTTAACCAACATTGTAACCCATTCATAGTAAGATCATTAATCTTATCATCCTAAAGATGGGCAGACACATTATATTTATATATGGCAACACCAAAGTACAGCTCAATAGAATTCTAAACAATTTTTCTTTCCTGTATGTTGAAAAGACGCAACCATTTTGGAGAATACTGTTGCTGTTCATTTAATTCTACATCTTGTGTAAGAGCTTGGATTTTCTGCGACCTAAAAATTAGAAGGTGAGACTTGGGTTTTTTTCCAAATTCAATTAAATATATAAATAAGTCCAATGGCCATAGTCAGCGCTCTCCAATCAAATCAAATGAAACTATACTTTATCCAAGGCTTATACAAGCACTTTTGAATCGTTATTTAACAAATATATTAAGTGAAGCTACTACCGGTTCACTACCAATATTCACTGATTGTCCTTAAGAAAAGTTTGTTCGCAACTTGGTTGAAAGAATTTTAATTAGGCCATATCATTGAATCGAATTAAAAAAGCGACAACATTTTTTCTACGTATTAATTTCAAAAAAAAGCTCTATAGATTATAAGCTTTAAGAAAAAGAGGGTGGGGTGTTAAACAAACTTTTACATAATATATACAAATGTTAACTTAACTTTTTGGTAACTGTGCAATTATTGTGTTTGTGTGTGGGTGTGTGTTTGTACGTGTACTCATGTGTGTTTGTATTAAATTTCGACATTATTTACATTTTAGTTGACCCGGAACAGCTAGTGTAAGATTATTGCAATATTTAACTAGTTTAAACACGAGAAATTTATTTAAATGTGGTAAAATAACAGAATTATATATTTGCTAATATTCTTCGGTTAACGATTCACAAGGTTATGCATGATTTACAAAAATCTTAAAAATAATATAAATTGTAATTAATAATACATCATATAAAATAATAATAATAATGTAAGATATATTAATAGTACATTAAAAGATTTTACGATTTGTAGTTCCGATTAATCTTTTGAGTTATTTGGTTTTGAGTATTGGCGACGTCGAGTCTAGTGATATGCATACAACACGAACTTTTTCGAAAGGCATATCGATATATTAAAGGGTCGAACCGGTCAGTCAGGCTGATTGATTAGGTGCTGGCGGCTTCTGATCCGGGGGGGAGACCGTCGAAAAGGTCGTGATAGTGTTGTCTATTGAGCAACGACAACGAACGAGCGCGGCGCATTCGCGCATGCGCTGACATTTTCCCGCCAAGCGCGATTTGCGTACACGCGTTCAGAAATATTTTTTTTTTAATTAAATAAAAAAAATATTTTCAACCCCAATATGAATGCCCGTTATTTATGATATATCGAGTTCGATATAGTGATAAGTGTGTGGTCGTGATGTGTTCACCATGTGGGTGGCGGGACTGCTGTTACTGATAAGCGAGGTCTTCGCTCAAAATGGTAGCTACGTAGCTCAAAATGATGTGGTGAGTTTCCAAAATTTGTATTAAAATTTTATAAGATTAAAAAAATATCCCTTTGATATTGTAAGAAGCGATAAATTAAAAAAAAAAAAAATTAATAATTATATTATTAAGGGATAGAAATTAAAAAATAAATCTACGTTCATATTTTTCGTTTATTTGCAATATATTAAAATTCACGAATTAACATAATTATCTGCTGAAATATATATTACGTATTGGAATATATTCAATCACCGATAATAATAAAACTATTCTATTATTAAACCTAAATTGATAATAAATTTGAATGCCAGGTGCTTAAATTATGACCTTTGGCACGCAGTAAACATAAAACGTGAATTAAACATTTCAAGTGACATTCATTACTATTTTAATGTTTATGTGATACGAATAATTTATATTGTGAATGTTGCTATTTAAAATAATATAAAATAATAAATATTTAATTATGGTACAGTACTTATAAATCGAAAAGGAATAAAATATAGGAAGATACATTAAAAAAAAATGTAGAACCAATTCCAAGTTTAAATATAAATCGATCAGAATTGCGTAAGTACTGAAATAATCGCGTAAATAAATGTTATAAGCTTTTTTGTAATTTACTCAAAATAAAGTCAAACCATGTAATAGATTAAAAGTGCATATAACGAAGAGTTAAGCATCAACTAGTTATCAGATGTGATGATATTCGAAGTATAAGTGTAGTCGTTATCATTCATAATATCTATTTTATCGGCTTCTATAGACCATACTGACGTTGCCAGCGTGCACGATAGAAAAAACGCTAATAAAACTTTTTGATACTTCGATATATATGTTACTTGTCCAAAAAATGGCCACTACATTTTTTTTTAAATGCCTAGCGTATTTTTCCATTTCTAATAGAAGAGTAAGAGACTATTTCACTAAATAGAAAGGTATGAAAGGACAACATTTTTAATTAGAATAATTACCATATACTTACCTAAATTATTAATATATACATAATATTATCTAAAAAAGTAACACTTATAGTTTGAATTTCTACATACGACCTTTTACCTTGTATTGTTAATTTTTTTAATCAAAATTTAATAATAATTTTGAATGCTTATCTTTGTTCATTACATTTAATATATATTATATTACATATAATTTAGTATAAAACGATACTTATAATAGCAGCAATAAAGATTATTATTATTAAAAAATAAATTTATACTTCGCATTAAATCTATGATTTATAACAAACCTTGGCACATGAAGTTATATTTGTCTGGTAATAACTCTAATGAAAGGTGAGTATATTTCATCGATTAAGTTAATTTAAATGACGATGGCAAGATAGCACGAATTTTTGTAAAAACATTTCCTATAATTTCTTATTTAAATAAAAAAAAAAAAACGTGCTGGCATTTTCTTATCTTATATGAGGAAGTCTCAGTAATTTAGTTGATATGAGTCTTTTTAAATTATCAGTCATCATCAAGTTTTGGTGAACCTTAAAACAATTTAATCCAAACGTATAAAATTACGGCATAAAAATTTCTTAATCAGTATTGTATAATATCAGCCATTGAATTTAATTATTTATATAACACATGAAAAATATTAATTAATTGTAAGTGTTTTTTATTATAAACTGCGCTGGTTAAGTACGCAGTACGCGTGCGCATGCGCAAGATATAACGGCCCTACGCTATGCAAATCGCATAACAGAATTTCGCTTAAAATTCATGTTTTGTTCTGTTCTTGTTACATAGTTATATAAGACAGACAATTATTTGCGACTTTTTTTCCTCGTTGTTTCGATAATACATTTAAAAACTCTGTTTTCAGAGTTCCTTCTGTTTTAAGAACGTTTGTGCTGATTTTTTTGAATACTAGCCTGTGTATTGACACTACTTAAAAATTACGATTTTTGTATAGGTATATATTAAAATTGCTTTGCAATAATTAACTTAAACTATCTATTCATTATAAAACTCTATTTTTTTTAAACTACTAAAACAATACATAATTGTACAAATATTATCTACCTCTACCTTAGCTTTTTAGACTATAATCTGCCCGTCTCGACTTACTCGTCACCGGGTACAATAAGATACTATATAATATTTTAAAATAGAAGAACAAATCTAAAGAGAAAAAAAAAATTTTGTTACGACTAGGAAATAAGACATTTTCGGCTTTTCTCGATCAAAACATATTATACATAATATAAACCTTTTTGAATGTATCTGTTCATATGTATCTGTATATAAATTAGCAGCGTACATTGAAAGATCTTTTCTTCTATCTTCTTGAGATAACTAGTGACTTTGTTTGATACTACGTACCTACGTAGAGGATTTTATATTGCGTTTCAATAAATGAAATGTATTATATAGATAACAAAGGAACTTTTTAAATGATCGGAATACCTTTTCGATCTTTAAAAAACGATCTCTGCCAGGCAACCTTTGGGAAGACGACCAATTGCAATTTATGTAGTAATAAACATAAAGTACGTGAATAGAACGTATACATTGAAAAACGAATTTGTTCATGAGATTTATGAAATAATTCCTGTTATAAATGATCTCAAATAAATTACATGTGAAGCAGTATAACAGTAAAATATATATTATAATGTGATACACATGATATCGGTAATGAGGACGATGTTGTACAGTAAAATTTAGTTTTACTGCATATTAAATAAAAATTTACGTCACGACGAAATTGATATTAAAATAAATTAAAAAATATAGTAATAGTACTATTAGTAAGAAATGGTGGGTTAAAAAATGCAAGCGTGTCATAACTTATAAACATATTTTGTTTATAATTAACGCAAAGAAGTCAGCAAAACAATGGAGCCGTTTGCCGTTACTGCATACGAGACGTGTGTCGAGTGTATGCCTTGGCGGGTCTTTTTTTATGGAATAGGTTGGCGGACGAGCATATGGGTCACCTGGGGATGGTAAGTGGTCACCATCACCCATAGACAATGACGCTGTAAGAAATATTAACTATTCCTTAAATCGTCAATACGCCATCAACCTTGGGAACCAAGATGCTATGTCCCTTGAGCCTGTACTTTGGCTCACTTACCCTTCAAACCGGAACACAACAATACTGAGTACTGTTATTTGGCGGTAGAATAACTGATGAGTGGGTGGTATCTACCCAGGCGGGCTTGCACAAAGCTCTACCACCAAATTAAGTTCTCACAATACAGAGACAGTCTTTATCTCGAGACCCGCCTGTGTATGCACTGGTGGGTCTCACAATTATTCATAAACTGCGTTTCTTTGACCACTAGACAAACTACAATAAAATTATAATTACTTTTTTCTTGTAGTAAATTTATTGAATATAAAAGCTGTTAAATTCGCACGGAACCCTTGATAAGCGAGTAAGATTCGCATTTTGTAAGTACGAAATGTAAATGTCGCTTGTACGATATTTATAATTGCGTAATAAACGTGAATATTATTCAGTTTATTCTAAAGGTATTGCTCCGATTTCATTACTGAGCTACTTCCAAAAACCGACATGTTTACATTGCAAATAATTAATGTAGGTAAATATATATATTTTTATTTTTTAACGTAATTTATGTATGTTGTAATGACGATATGCCATGTACCAATTAAAAACAATACAAAAGAGTATTTATATAAAGTTTTTTTTTTAACTTTAATAATTTATTTTTAACAAAATTAAAATACGTGATTTTTATTCATCGTTTCAAAAATGATATATAATTTTCGAAACAATACATTTAAATTAAAATGAATTGTTTCGAAATTTATATTGTATGAAAAAAAAACCTGCCAGAAAGTCAGTAGTTACTCTTCTTCATGTCATATACACCTACATATATCTCATAATCATATACAATTTAATGTGCGTAACAATATGTTAGTAACTTAGTTTTTTTTTTATTGCTTTTGTTTCGGATTACTTGAAAAGTAATTACTACAACTTAAAACTTAAAAGGTTAGTGTAAATACATATAAAATTATATAGCGGTATAGATTCTATATTGCATTGACAAGTACTAAAAAACTACAACAAATGTTTTATTCTAAATGCAACACAATATGTACATCCTGTGTACCTATTTTATGATGATGATGATGAATTTTCACTACGATTTTTTTCCACAACCGTGACAAGAGGGCTGATTCTCTTTATTTATAAAAATAAAATACTATCTAATTCGATTAATTAAAATATAGACACGAAGTAGCCAAAGACAATATTATGTGGATATACATTAATGAATAAATTAAAATACAGAATATAAAACCCGGTGGTAGATTAAATTTGATTAGACTTATGAAATGACAATTCAAAGGGGTTTTCAGAGTTTATACAGAGTTGCAACCAGTCAACGTCTTCCTAATGGGCAAACATTCAGATTACAGATTGTCGCTATGATAAGCAGAGTTTTAAACTATGATATGCAATGAAGTGCATGGAACACCGTGATTGGAAATATTTTTTGGAGTTGCATCTGTGATCTTCGCTTAAGTTAATTCTTACACATATCTATCGTTTAAATAAAATTTATCTATTTCGAGTATTGTTCTTTTTCGTAATCTCTCTATCTAAAGATATTATATATTAAGATATTATATATTAAAATTGACACTTATAATATTTCGAAAAACACAATTCGATTTCTTTGGGTTATAGCATTTTCTTCATATGTTTTCTTTTACAAATAATTTCGACTGTGACTTTGTATACAAGTTATGGGGCTGTAATTTTCGTATTTTTTCATGCTTATACTTTGGGTGTGAGATAAAATGCCGCGCCTGGTGCAATACGAATACACCGGCTCCAAAACTAACAATAATTGTAACTACATTATATAATCGTTAATAGATTTTTAAGTAGTCTAATATATTTCATTTAGTTACTTAGGAGAAGTCTAAAAAATATTTTTATCATGGTTTTATTTTTGTTAAACTTTTGTTTACATTAGCAATAATATGGACGGATTTCATTGGTCAATTTATTAATCATCTTATGTTTTAATCGATCATAATTCCTTACAATATATTTGTTAGTTTCACGCTTCATTCAATAATTTATCACCATATTATGGTTTGACAATAATAAAAAAGAGCGCAAAAATACTGTTTCTCCCATGATAATCGAAAGATATCTCAGAATCAGCTTTTGGAATCATAAAAAACGAGAATCTTAACCGAAGACTCTGAGTCAACCGAGTCAAACCCAGGGCAATTACAACTGGTCATGTGTTAATCAATATAATTATAATTCATCCTGTGATGAAGAAAAACATCGTCAGGAAACCAGCACATGGTAGATCTACAAACCGCAATAAAGCAGATCTGTGGAGAGGCCTCAAAAAACTTCTCCTTTAAAAAGAGAAATGAACAGGCTGGTATTGTACTTTAATGTTTCAATATTTATTTTAAATACTCGATTGACCATAACAGGATATTCAGGACTTAAGGTCCGAAGACATTCTCTAACAGTCAGCAACCTCTAGGCTACTACAAATACATGTAGGGGTTATAACAAATATTATTATATCTATGTTGTGATTATTTTAAACTTTTTTAGTTATAGTAAAGTTGTCATAACTGATATTTTTATTTATCCTTCTTTCATTACTTTAAAAATTGCAGATTCGAAGATAAATAATTTATTTTATACAGTAACAGAAAATTTACAATCAATAAGAAAGTGAAATGCTTCTATTTTGAATAAAGATATTTGAATTTGAATTGATTGCTAAAATCTTTCCCCATGTTGCATCCATGAGTAAAGAGTAATTTGATTACAATCAGTAATATTCGTATACACGCAACATCGAGTTATATCATAATATTAATATTTTTATAATTGCATTTATTATGAAATTAATGTTGATTTCACAGACGGTACAGACAGGTTGTACTGATATTTTCATTGTCTGTTCACATAATAAAATTAGCGACCCGCAGCTTAACACACAGCCCCACAAATATTATTTTTAAATATTATAACGTATTTTATAATTCGATTTTTAAATTTAAATTATTAAACCTTTTTTTTTATTCGAAAAACCGAGGCATGGGAGAGTGTTCATGTGAAATTGACTCCGTCATTGAGAATTATTATTTATTTAAATAATTACGCATTGAATTGGTTTTTAACATAAGATGTCACAGGAAGCTGTAAAATGTAGGTACTGATCTGGAGTATCGTGTGTATTGCTAGCCTGCTTTATTCGAGTTTTACTTGCACCTTTCGTATTGTCAAATCGATCTAGGTGTACGTAAGAAGTTGATTGTAAACAGTTTTTAATTTTTTGAAATATATATTTTGCGGATGTCTGTTTGCGGAACCCAGTAGAGAGATTTTATGTCAACGAGAAATACTTTGTATAGTTGTGTTTGGATTGGAAGCTAGTGTAACTACAGGGACATAACATCTTAGTTTCCAAAGTTGTTGGCACATTGGCAATGTAAAGATTGATTTATTACAGCGGTAATATCAATGGGTGGTGGTATCCAGTAAACATCAGATGGCCCATTAATTGACCCTTACAGATAATACGAAAATCCTTTTCGAAATCATAAATTAAAAATATGGATAAAGCTCTATATACGATTATACCAATGGTAACTGGTAAAATAGTACAATGTGGAGTTAGCAGTTGTTTATTTTCCTGTTTCTTTTCAGTAGAATATATGTGCCGAAATTATAATAAATTTTACTTTAATTAACTCTTGAAATATACAAAAAATTAATTGATACAGTGTTGTATAATTGTTGGTGACTTTCTCAACAATTGTAAATACAGAAAATGCTAATTATTCCGGTGGATCGGCACCTTTATAATATAAATGAAACGGAAAGTATAATTGGACCTTTATTGCATAATCAAAATTGAATCTTTTGTGATTGGATCATGTCTCAAACAGGATGCAGGGATTAACTGCATTTATAATTACAGTAACCAGATTAGTCGTTAGGTATGTATGGCATAAATCAGTGGATAATAGATGTTATACTTTATAGTTTAATTAAGTTTTTATAGCTCCTTAACGCTATTAGACAGCACTGGAACCCTGTATGCAGAAGTTATGTAGAAGATGTGTTGTTTTAGCTTATGACTATAATAAATTATTTTTATTTGAGTCGAGATATCCCAGCGGCTAGATCGCGTGAATCTTAACTGACGATTGGGGGTTCAAACCCATTCAAGCCCTACTAAATATTCATGTGCTTAATTTGTGCTTTATAATTCATCTCGTGCTCGGCGGTGAAGGCAAACATCGTGAGGAAATCTGCATGTGTCTAATTTCATAGAAATTTTGTCACGTGTGTATTCCATCAAACCGCATTGGAACAACATGATGAAATATGTTCCAAACCTTCTCCTTAAAGGGAGAGGAGGCCGTAGGTCAGCGGTAAGAAATTTACAGCCTGTTGTTTTTGTTGTTTGTTGATCTTTCTTTTAATGTTTCAAATTTAAATTAAGGATATATGTTCTAATATTCTTATTAACTCTTCCTTTTATGCCACTTGTGTTGGGAGGCATATGAGGACAATAGTCCAAGGGCCGTCTCCTTTTGATTGATACTGCGATTTATTACATCTCTAGGCGGTTCATAAACGTTAAATGTATCTTATAAGAATCATCACTAGATATAAGATACATTAGTAAAATTATACAGTATCGAATAAAAAAAAGAATTAACATAAAGGTCGAAATTAAAAAATATATATATTTATTATTTTATTTATTGTTAGTATAAGGGAACTTCTATTTAATTCCATCGCTGATTTGAAATCATCACAGACGTGCGGGCCGTGAAGTCAAGTTATTATCGTCGTAATCTCGTTTATTTGAATCGTGACAGATAAGTAAATATCTACGGAGAATAAAGGAAATCCTGAGTGAGAGGAACAAATGGTTTCTATATTTCACTAATTTATTATTTAATTACGTATAGTAAATAAAGAAATGGTCACTGAAAAATCATAAATAGTCAAAAACCAATTATATCCATTATTAATAAATTACTATTGTTAATAAATATGTATAGTGTTTTTTATTATGCAATTAATAAATAAAAACACTTTTCATAATAACGCACCACATACATACATTGTTAACAAACGATTTAATCACACCTTTTAAATTTTCTATTAAATTATATATACCTACGAGTAGTCGCAATTGTTATAAAATACATATCTATAGATACTGACATGTTTTATAAAACGTATAGCAAATACCGATAATTTTTTATTATAATTATGTAATTATTGGCATTTTACGTCAACGCAGTGTTTATCCAGTTGACTTGAAACATTATACGGATGATATAGGCGTGAAGGTTTTTAGCGTAATTATCGATCATCAACATGAGTCGCGCAGGCTGTATGGATAATTGGTGAGCATTAGCTGTTACTCGATAAAGCTACACTGCAATAATCAATATTCATTCCAAGCTTATAAGATATCTCTTTAAAACCAGCGTAGTCGACTTGGTAACACCAGTATTATCTCTTTTTCTAGATGTTCATGCATTTTCTTTTTGGTAACTGTTAAACTTTTTAGTACATATCTAAACAACGACACATCTCAACGCTATCAATATTAAAATCAGTGTTTAAATTAAGTCTTTTCGATGGAATAAGAAATTCAAGGAAAATTATGATTAAAAAATATTAATTGAAATTTAAAATGCCTCTGTAATGTGTATTTCGTAACTATCGTAATGTGAATTTACGAGTGAACCATACGTAAAGTAAACATCACCTTTCATAACGCGATTAGGACAGCAAATCCTTAACTTTCGATAGCCTTGAAGTTGCAACAGATTTAGCGACGGTATGTTATTACTTTATTTGGTAAAAAGGTCATACAGTCTGCAAGCGCATTACGAATGAGAATAGTTAAAATGAGATCGTAGGATATTGGTACATTGACATTGGGTTGCATATGTGTTTTACTTTATGCAATGTGCACAACCTGCTCCGGATAGAACGGTCTTGAACGTGACGATCTGAAACAGAAAGTAAATGGAGCACCCGAGCAAGTTTAAATTATAATTTACTAGCGCCCTTGCTTCTCACGGGTATTATACTGATACTAAATATACTACATAATTTGTTTATTAACGAAATCATTTCTAAACTTCTAAAATAATCAGTGTTTCTTTACTATATTGTCCATGTATTATATATACAAAAACTTTCCTCTCGATTTACTCTATGTATTAAAAATATCGCATCAAAATCCGTTGCGTAATTTTAAAGATCTAAGCATACATAGGGCCAGACAGTGGTGAGCGACTTTGTTTTATACTATGTAATGATAATAAAGTTTGAATAATTTATTTAAACTAAAGGAGAATTGTTAAATTTCATTGGTGGAAAATAGTAACTATAGGTACTTATGTTATTGCCGATTCTTCTAGAATCTAAACATGGTAATAAACATTTTGTAAACAATTTTATATCGGTTGTAGGAATATTCAAAAACACAATTAAATAAAAGCCTTCATAATTGAGACAACTTTACGTAGTAACGTAGTATCAAAGCTCAAGTCAAATTATTCCTTCCTAAATCTGTTTCAGGGTATGATTTAAAATTAATATTCCTCGTATTTGAACCGTTAATCATGTATAATTTTATAACGACTCATTAACGACGCTTTCGCACACGTTTTCGTCCAGTATCAAAAACCGACAAAGACAGCATACAAATGATGTAAGAAAGAACGAGACATCAGAGCCACCGCACTCGTACACTTGGTGTGCTCAAAGGCGTATAATGAATCGAATTTACTTAATGCGATAACTGTTTTAAACTTCAGCAATCATATAGATAATTAAATAAAGCATTGAATTAAAGTACCTATTTTGGCTTCTCATAATTTATTATATTACATTACGTAATTATTACAGTATGGTTTCGAACACTGCGGGAGAAGGATGGTGATATTTGCGTCATAAAAAAAATTTCCACTCGTGTAATCGAGTTGATCTCTTTCGTAAAACGAATGTCCTTCTCCAAAATCTTCAAGGTCATGTGAAAGTTGCAAGACCGATCTTGACTCTTCGTTACTATCGTATCCTCATAATACTATGCGCAATATTTTTTTTTAATTAGGACAACCAACAGTAGATATACATCTATCAAAATAAAAATAAATTACATATAAAAATTATCTAGGTAAAAGTTCTTACATGTAGCCTCACGTAGTTTTACTCGATATATGAAATATATTGTTTCATCGGTCGGGTTTTCCTAGTTTAGGGGTACAGGGCCTCTGTGAGATATGTATTTGATATGAGAACAATAAATATATTTTTGATTTAATTTGATTGGACAACATCACATACATTACTCTGATCCCAATGTAAGTAGCTAAAGTACTCATGTTATGGAAAATCAGAAATAACGACGTTACTATCAAGGGTCTGGGTGTTGATAGTAAAGACAACATAGAGATTTAATGAGCTTTTTTACATCGACTTGGTCGGGAATCGTACCTCTGAGTGCCGTATCCAATAAAGCCGGTGTACACACTACTCGACTACCGAAGTCGGTCAAATGATTATCTCAATCTAATCTCAATGATACTTTCGATCTGATGTATTTTTTTTCCATATCAATTATATTAATATTGGTGATGTTTTGAAGATCGACTATTGAAGAATGGAATACGATAATCTATTTGTATGCTTTGGTGTCTGAACAGGTTTCGCCGCCTATCGTATCGTCTTTTTTGTCTCTATATTTTCTCCGTCCGTCGTGTCTATCAAATGTTTTTTACTAGAGCTGTCAATAGACCTGTCAATTAGTATTAGCCAAATGATAAGTTTAAACATTGACATTATTGTACATTGATACCGCAATAATAAAACATAAAAATATGTTGTATGTTGTAAATCTCATTTATTAAATGAGATTTTTTTGTATTGCCTTCCTGAAAAAGCTATTGCGCTAATATTAATTTACACCAGAAAGTGAGTGTTTCGGAACTTTTAGTATTATACTTGGCGGCTAACGTCTGTGAAAAACATTCTGTATCCATATAAAACCTACATTTCGAATCAGTGGTTAATTTCGATTTTATTTCATCTTATGAAATGTTAAAAGTTTGTTATTAGATTTTTAAACAGTGTATAAAAGTGTAGAATCAATAATATATTATTTTCATTTAAGATATTGATATCATGTAACTGGATGACCGCAAACGGTCTTTGCTTAAATTATTTAAAAAAAATAATTAGTATTTAAAAACCGAATGTGAGTTAACATATTATTTTTATTTGGCAAGAAATAAGAAGGGCCGTGGAGCGTATCATTAATATCTCAAGGCTAAAGCACTGTAATTACAAGACTTTCACACGTTTTCATATGACTTTACTTAAGCGGATATAAGCGGTGAAGAAAAAAAAAGTAGAATTTATGAAACTGTGTCTGAAATCCATTCATAGCTGACACTAAATACGTTGTCTGTTCTCACGTCAGCAAACAGCGCGTTAGGAATTACGTTTTTGTCATAATATTAGAATGATTTTTGTTGCGGATTGCGTTCTAACTGTTGTAATATTATCACAATATAATCATGGAGAACGTACAACAGTAATTTAGATGATTAATTGATTATTTCAAACGCAATAATCGTTAAGACTATTTACATGAGAACAATAGTGCCAGGGTATTGTACTGGGGCATGAAATCTTTTGGACAATATTCGTGCTAACAATAATTGCCTTTTGAACGATAGTTGAAAAGCACGAGTATGGACTCACACAGTTGATGGCAACGTGCTTGTGCTTGTCGTATTCGAGCTTGCGATTTTTGGTTAAGATTTTGCTGTGTAATTAGGACATTTCAGTATTTTATGTTCATTAAGCGGTCGGGATTATTCTAAGCAGTACCTTACAATAATCAAATCAGATCAAAATAAACTTTATTCAAGTAGGCTTTTATAAGCACTTTTGAATCGTCATTTTACAATTAAGTGAAGCTACCACCGGTTCGGAAAGTAGATTCCACCGATCTGATACCGAGGAGAACTGGCAAGAAACTCAGTAGTTACTCTGTTTTAACATTTAAAAAAAAGTCATGTAAGTTAAATACAATAATTTAAATTAATCTATCCTGCTTGAAAGTCAACAGGTATTAACTCCACGCATCTTGTATCGAATAATATGCTTTTTTTACCAATGTATTTTTTAAAAACGATTTGAATTTACGAAACGGCAAAGTTAAAAATAAAAAAAAATTACGATCGAGATCGACACGTATTATTGGTCTGTACATTGACATAATGTAATATATATTTGTTTAAACCGTTCTGTATTAACCCCTCCCGTGCAAACCGGCCCGAATAGCTAATAATTGATAATTAAATTATTGTACCTCGTCCCAAATTTATTTTACAACCAGTCCTCTCTCCAAAGGTTGCCTGGAAGAGATCGTTATTTAGCGATAAGGCCGTCCGTTGTATTAATGCAACTTTAAATGTTAATCCTTGACGACCTCCGTGGTCCAGTAGTGTGTATACCGGTTTTCATGGGTACGCCACTCCGAGGTCCCGGGTTAGATTCCCGGCCGAATCGATGTGGATTATGATTAGTTTTCTATGTTGTCTTGATTCTGGGTATTTGTGGTACCGTCGTTACTTCTGATTTTCCATAATACAAGTACTTTAGCTTTTTACATTTGGATCAGAGTAATGTATGTGATGTTGTCTCATATTTATTTAATTAGAAAAATATATAATATAACATTAAGAGTTGATGCAATAAAGTATACAAAAAAAATTAACGCGATCTTACCTTGAAGTCAAGCATCCTTTTACCCATGACTCAATTTCAGATATTACAAATTATATATCGGAGAGCATTTAATAATTAGTTATACCTAAGCATGTGAATGTTCCACATAATTAATTTTTAAACAATACTTATAATTTAACGTGCATGTAATGTGCACTTATTATATAGTTTATCTATTGTTTAATTTAAGATATGTTTTTGTTTATAACATTTCGCTTACATTGTATTATTTTTAACTTAATTCTCACGCGTTTTAGACGTTTTTTCGTTTCTTTAATTGTTTTTTTTTTTAATATTTTTATATGTGTCATTTAAGCAGCAATTAAACAATATACTAACTATTATTACAGATATATAAGTATACTACTATCTTTCGGCATAATTCTTACTCTAACATAACCTTTTGGGTACCTGTCAATGTCCATAGATTCTCTCAAAAATCTATTTCAATATACCACAAACAATAAATATGAAGCATATATAAAATAAAAATAAAATTTATATTAAAATAGTGTCCTTTAACAAAGTTGTATGGAATATGTCAATAAGTAAAAAAATACTAAAATTGTTTATGTCTTAAGATAATGGTAGATTGTCTTTGATTAGAGATTAGATATTATGTATGTAATAACAGGATCATTTAGTAAAATGGACTATTATGCATTTGTTTTTCTATACTACATTTATGAACGTTCGATTATGGAAAATTTCGTAGAATGTTTTCTGAATTTATTATAAGCACAGATGAAACACATGACCCCGTATCTACAGGGCCATCTTGGTGTGTGTATATTGTACATATATGTAAATACTTAATAATTTTGTAATATATTTGGAAAGGTTAAATCTCATGTTACAGGATAAATTGTTTCAAAATGTTAATATTTCAAAAAGTTAAACCGGCCACGGGTCCGCTCCACTTCGTAATCACCTTCCTTGCATCATGCTAACCTGTTCAGGGCATTGATATTTGGCATTCCTTGTTCACTTAACTATATTATTATTGAGCGAATTCCTATCATGGCAAATAAAACCCTACAAAATAGAAAAGAACTAATCATTTTTATGACAAGTAATAAATTCAATAAACAAACATCGTTTAAATTGACCTAGTTAAGTCGAATTCGTATTCTTATTTGTGCATATTAGCTAATCTGCTTTTACTGTATTAACATGTCCTTGTATTCATTATCTGCGTTTATTATGTATTGATTGCCAACGTGGGTGATGGGTATAACCTGACTTGTCATATATTTTACCGTCAAACAACAATAATCATTGCATAATTGTTGTGTTCCGGTTTCGACTGGCTCACTAGTGTAACTGCAGGATAGAGGGACATAATATTTTAGTTCCGAATGTTGATACCGCCATTTTTATTGACATCATCAAAACAAATACACACCCTGGCTGTAGTGTTCAGTATGCAATGCAAAATGAATCGATTGCATGTTCTAACACAGGTAATCACCACTGAATTTTTATGCGCTTAATTTGTATTTATAATTCGTCTCGTGGACGACGGTGAAGAAAAACATCGTGGGTAAACCTGCGTGTATCTAATTTAAAAGACATTTTAGCACTTGTCTATCCACCAAGCATCGTGCAAATCGGCGGAATAAGTGTCAAACATTCTCTACAAAAGGGAGATGGGCCTTATCCCAGCAGTGACATTTACTGTTACTAACCTAACCATCGTGCATTATTTCAATCCCGTAGGATAGTATTAATTTAGATCGAAAGATTTGACACAAATTAACTGGCAGTTATGATAAAACAAAAACAGTAATTTGTGTCATACTGTTTTCAATTTACAATTCTTTTCTTATAAAAAAAAAACTCTTTTTTTTTCTTTTTTGGGTCAGACTAACACCTATTACTTAGCTTGAATTTTTGTGCTTACGATGGCAACCTGCTAACACTTTATTTGGGGATGCTTTCAAAGTTGCTCTGTAGGTTGGTGTCAAATTCTTAAAATAGCTTATCTGAAATGTTCATTTCATTTTGTCGGTTTCACATACATTTACCATCGTTTGATTAAATTTAACCGGTTATTAATCAATGTCATAAAACCAATTAATTTTACTACACTAGATTTGATTTTTAACAGCACTAATGTGTGCACTACTTCAGTACAATTGGTTATAAGTCTTTCCCTCTCAATAAAAGGGTAAATTTAATAAAAGCTTGTAAATAAGCATCGTGGTCTAGACATTCCTTCTCCTTTTTTTATCGCTACAAAAATGCGTTTTGCGTTTCCCCCGCATAAATTTGGGGGACTCTGGAGACCCCAGGACGCCTAGCGCACCCTAGTACACCGGAATACCCACTACAAAACCAGCGGCACCCTTTTCGTCCCCTCGGCGGGATTGCATTCGCATTTAAAAACCAGTGTTCAGCAAATTAATCAGCTTTTTATTGTGACTACTAAATATATTTCTTCTATAAGTTATGTACGAGTAAACAGATATATAATTCAGGTTATAGAATAGACGTATAACGGATACAGATCGGATATAAATAGGATTGAAACATAAATCATAACAAATTATTTTTGTAATTCGAATCGTAAAGACGACGATCGTATGTTTCATTCACTTTACAATTTACCATTTAAATTTGGCGACATAGGAAACGACACCATTTCAAAGGTCATCCGTTGAAATTATGTTATTTCATAAAAAATAAACCATACATTTGTTCTTCAATTTCAGTTTTGTATCCTTTCACCCTGACTACATACCTACATCAATACAATACACACACGCGTATTGCTAAATTCTTGTTTATGTTTTAAACGGTAACTTATTGATTATGTGGTATCATCAATCTGCAAACTTATTGCGGTATTTAGCAAGAAGGAATTTTGAAATTCATATTTCCATATACAGTATCGCCGCAATCATTATTAAATAAGCATTTATATATTCGCAATAATATTTTATTTAATCTCTTCTACGATTTCAATTTTCCATAATAATGGATATTTTTATGGCATTAATACCAGGGCTATTGTGCCAACTTTTGGTAATTGGTTACCACTATCACCAATACGCTTCCAACCTTGGGAATTGAGATGTTATATCTCTTGAAAAAATACTAATACTTTCGAATTACTTATTCAGTAAATTATATTTTACATTGCTGTTCAAAGGCGAGAAGTGTCTCCTCTTCTAAAGGAATTGTAATTTAATCCAGTTACTTAATCTAAAAAAGAGATTAATTATGTCCAAATTATAAACATGAAAACTGCGGTTCAATCAGCGGTATAACTAGATTTGAGGCTGCGCCGCCGTGAAGTAAAATTCCAGGCCCTCTATTCTTTGGGCCACCTCGACTTTTAATCATATAATGCATAAAATATACAAGAAACGAATATTTTAAACTGTTTGTCTAAACATATAAACTTATGAGTAAGTTTATTATATTTATATGGGATGATATTTTTGTGAATACTATCGATCAAGCTCGTACAACTTCATAATATAAAAACAATATACTCTCAAGTTTTCAATATTACACATATTGAAAACGTAATTGTAATTTAGAAGATAGGTTTAACCATAATGATTATACCGTACAGTAAACAATCCCTGTGTGTCTCATATTATAGTTTATGCGAATTCCATCCAATTTATCATATTAAAACTATAGAATAAGGGTTATAATAGCTCGCGACTAATCAAGAAATTCATGTTAGTGTTCTAACCGCTTATTATCTTTTACAACCTTTGTGTATAATATTTATATCTAAAGCTCTTAAGTATTATAAGATAAAACGAATTAATATGATGTTTTGCAAAATGTAATCAAAGTGAACATGCACTTGTAAATGGTCATCTGGATGGAATTTAGATTACACCGAGATAAGCAAGAAAAACAATAAAGAACATTGGTTCCTCACATTTTATATTTTGTATGCCGGGAGTAGGAAGTGAAAAACTTGACTTTTAACAGAACACCACTAAGTATGTATGGTCTTAACGTGTTGTTATAGGAAACATGTGGCGAATACAATTCTGCTTTATCTATGGCCATTCATCAAGTAAGATACAGCATATTAGTCATCCCAAATATATACATATGTATATGTAGGGTTTCGACTGTCTATATAATGGAAAACTTTGTTGTATCTACTGCAATTATAATATCGTCGTATTTCATGCCAACCAAAAACATAGGTTAGAAATTTTTGGACTGTGATTGTACAATATGTTAGGTCCGTTTCAGGCCAACATCATTTAGGACAGGGGCCTTGCTTTTTAATGTTTCTTAAATTTTCCGATGAGTCTTAACAAACAAAATATTTGACCTTAACGAACCTAATTATCGGTTGAGGTCATTACCATTTCACAATTCTAAGATAAATAAAACTTAGATTTACATATTCTATGTGATTTGCTAACAGCTCTGCTATTTATTAATATGCCTCTATTATTATTGCAATGAACTTTTAAATATTTAAATATACCTACATATGTAGTTTATATTCACTTAACTTTTTTAGAAATTGCCAATAATGATTCCTCTATATTCAAAAGGGTATACTCATCTACATCATCATCATCCTACCTTTATTCCAATTCTCCTTGGGGTCGGCGCAGCATGTCTTCTCCTTCCATGTTTCTCTCTCAGACGTCATCTCACAAGTAACATTCTTTCTAATCATATCGTCTTTCATACAATCAATCCATCGTTTTTTTGGTCGTCCTCTACCTATCAAAAGGACTTACTAAATATAAAAAAATTACATTTGTTTTTCTCTTTTTGTAGACTCGAAAAAAATTTACACGATCAGCAATATTCTATAAAGGAACATATACCCATATTTAAAGTGAGTATTTATGCGCCCCAGACGTATAGATATATGAAAAGGTTTTTTTGATTATTTATCAAATATAAACAATGATAAAAGTATTTAATCTAATAGTTTTATAAGATAGTTAATATTTAGCCAGTGACATGATCAATACATACTGTGACCATAGCATGTCGTTTTAAATAGTTAAAGAGATTATTTATGTCTTCGCACGTATTTATCTTTAAATGCGTTTACGAAATCAGCGAGAACATACAACAACAAAATTGCAAATCGATCATAAAATATAAACAGCGAGAGATTTACTGCGGGAACAGCGCATTGTTATGTCATGTTGAACTTAAATATACTTATAGTACGATATAACTTAGACGTAGCATTGGCAAAATTCGTATAACCGATCACATCTGAATTAACTACACTATCCCAAATTATCAATATTTATTTCTTAAGTGAATATGATCTTTACGCAAACGTAATAACTTGTAATATTATGTGACCTAATACATTCGTCAAATTGACACGTCGATTTACATGCACTTGCTTTCTCGGGTTGAACTGACACGACAATCTAGAGTCGAATAGCGTCGAATGGCGATAGGGAGCTATTGATATTGGTTGAGTAAATCAGCAGTACCTAATCGGTTTTATTGAATTTGCCGATGCTACATCTAAGTTGTGTCGTACTATACTTGCTAACGTTTGACGATTCAATTTAAAAAGTTTATTCAATAATGCGTATATCAATATTATGTAAATTTATATAGTATATATAACTTCAATTTACATAATATTGGTTTGGACTTTGTCTTCGATAACTATTCGTGAGTTGAGATACGTTTCGGTAACGCTTTCGCTATCTTTAAACATCTGACGTATCACTGAAGCAATCTCTTATGAGAATTGCAAGTTATTTAAACTCAAGTATTGAACTATTAGCGATTAAAGTCTGAAATAAAAGCGGTATTTTTAATGGGCCATTGGTAATGGTCAAAATAAAATAATTAATTGTACTTTCACGATCAATGCATCGCCAAAACACATGTATGTCACTTGGACAGATACAGCTTTGGCTTATTAAACTCAAATGAGTTTGTTCAAACCCTTCGACGAAAATCCAAAGCTCTCTTAGTAAGGAGAAAAGTTATACTTATCGGAGTCGGAGTATTCCCAGTCCTTGGCATTGCTTAATGGGTGGAATAAATTCTAAAAATTTCAAATTGGAAAAAAATAGATGACATATCACGTTTTAATGGAATCTGAACGAAACTCAGCCGAGAGAAAATACATTTCACCGAGATTTTCCTCTATCATAGAGAACCAAGACGCTATATAGGATATTTAAGTGTTCTATAAATAGTTAATGTACTCATAATTACTAATTATATAATGAAAACCTAAAATTACGGAAGTAACAAAACTCCCTCTAATAAATTAGACTTCAAAAAAGGATTTTCAACTGAGCCCTCAAATAATATAGAATCCCTTTTTCTCAGCTAATTCTCATTACTCGCTACTCAACTGGTGATAATGTCAAAACCAGTAGGGACAACTGCATAAACCAATAATAAAAACAAAGCCTTCTCGATAACAATAACTTAGGGATTATGTTTTTTTTACGGTATAGGTTGGCGGACGAGCATATGGGCCTATATTAATGACGATGATTTACGATATTTACATAAAAATGATATCCTAGTAAATTTTATGCTTGAATTACGAATGACGTCCGACCTTAAAATCTGTATTCTTGGTTTAATAACGCTGTTTTAAATATAGAATTTATTTTTAGTTATAACCTTAGTCAGATTTTTTAATGATATTAGTAGGCTGTCGAGCAAATTGGACACTTGGAGACAAAGGCGTTGTAAGAAATATCAACCATTTCTTACAACGCCATTGTGCCAACAACTTTATGAACTAAGATGTTATGTCCCTTGTGCCTGTTACACTGGCTCATTCACTCATCAAACTAGAACACAACAACATAGGGTACTACTGATCGATAGAATATCTGATAAATGAGTGGTGAGGTAGTATATAGAACCATAAGAAATACATGCATATTGCAAACTTATTCCTTATACAGTGCTAGCTATAAATTAGTTAAAAATTAGTATGTGTACGTGAATAATAAATTATCATACTATTTACAATAAAATAAAAATTATGTAATTGTAAAGTTATATGTTAACTGTGAATATTATTAACAAATATTTGAACGATAAAATATAATTTTCTTTTATTTGGTATGTAATATGACCTTTTTATGAAATCATATGAAATATGCGTAAGTAGATTGATCAATAATGTAAAAAATTTAAGACCAGTAAGTACATTCAGAGTTTTTAATTAGGAAGAAATTTTCCAGTTCATCCGACATCTGTTAATATTATTAGGATTTTTCCTTCATAAATCATCAATTATAACAAATACGCACAGTAATAAATACTTTATTAAACGAAATATATTTTTGAATTGTTAAGTCAAAAATAATGATAATGATAAAATTAACCAAACTGTCTAATTTTATTGACTTTACAATTCTTGGAATAAAATAAAACAAACACAAATCCATTTACATTAAATCAATGACATTAATACAATTTCTAATTACGCGGGAGGATCTTAACAATACTCTAAAGCAGAATGGATAACGTTCTGAAATTGATCACACTTATTTTTAGTAAATCAAAGATAATAAAAATATATACTTAATTAAAATATATACTTACTATTAATACTATAATTAGATAGATAAGTATCTCTAATAGTACTAGATTTTCACAATTTTAAACAAATAATTAGCATAGATAATATCAACAACACCAACATATGATGCTCTATGCTCCTTCGCAAAAGCTGAATGAATCGGTAATCACAAAAGCTTAATGAAAAATTGGGACAGCTTTCACCTTACTGATTTTTGACCTTCTGCAAAGGTTAAAGGCTATGTAATGTATATTAAAGCCAAATTTTATCGAATCCATAAATACAATAAAAGGGGAAAGTTCCAAAAACAAATAGTTAATTTATGTTATGAGAAATTGCACTGATTCTGTTTATTTCCCGTGAATTATGTTAACGTATAAATACAACTTTTTAAGTAATAATATATATCACTCTAGAATATATAACTACTTAATTAGTCCTATATCCCAATAAAAAAAAAACATATCAGACATAATTATAATCAAAGTCAAAAAACTTTGTTGAATTAAGAGAATCATCTTTTATTGATTGTCGAAATTTTTGTTTACTAAAAATTGTTGTAGACAAAATACAGACGAATTGATAACCTCCTCCTTTTTGAAGTCGATTGAAAATAGGTGTATTTGATAATATTTGTTCGTGAGTGAATTACGTTAATTAGTGTGTGATGTGCAAATTTAATTAAACTAATTGCGAAATGTAATATTAATATAATGACATATATGTTGCTTATACTAAATCAGTGATTTTATTTTATAAAATGGGAGTTGAATGGAAAAGAGCAGTTTGGATTGGCCAAATCGTATTTTTTCTTAAATCACAACCTGTACTTACATTCAATAGCGGTGTAGCTTGCAGCGGCTACGACGGGACGGCATTTTTAAAGATATAAACGTATTTAACCGGTTTTTATGTAATCACACTTGTTGTTGATTTTTAGAGATCCCTATAAAAAATCTCCGATAAAAGTTTCGTCGCGAGAATTCGTTGTGCTTTTAAGTTAATTAACAATGTTTATTCATTTATATTTCATTGTGAATAATTTCTATACAACACAAGTGTTTAGTTAAAACTTCACACACACCGACACCGACTCCAAATATAACAATAATTATAACTACATGATATAATCGTTAATCGACTTTTAAGTAGTCTAATATTTTTCATTTCATTTAACTTAGGAAGACTCTAAAAAATATGTTGAATACGCAATTATTTTTATTACTTTTTCGTGCATATTCATTTGTTTTAAAATAGTATGTTGTTTGAAGTCGGTTTTTCTTTTTGTTACAATTTTATTTATTTTTTGATTTTAAGCGAAGCTGATGTTGACTAACTAATTTTTTTTAATATGGATAAATTAAGCGTTCCGTTTATATGAGTCAGAAACTACTTCGAGGACAATTTCAAAGGAAACTTGCGAATAAAGCAAAAATAGACTTTCGAAAATGCGGATTTAATACGTCACGCGGCGTAAACTACAAGGATCCCTCGAAAGAGCTGTAATCGAACTCAGCAAAAAAACTTTGAAAAAGACCAACTATATTTCGTACATCATATGACATCACATCACATACACAAAATTTGATTAAAGATAGTAAGAAATTCTGCCCCATATCGCACCCTAACTGCGAGCCGTATAGGAGTTCCATCACTACATAGTATAAAACAAAGTCGCTTTCTCTGTCCCTATATCTTTAAATCTACGCAACGGATTTTGATGCGGTTTTTTTTAAAAGATAGTGTGATTCAAGGGGAAGGTTTGTGTATATAATACATGAACAATGTAGTAAAGAAACACTGATAATTTTAGAAGTTTGCGATGTGATGTCGTATATAAACAAATTCTGTAGTATATTTAGTATCAGTATTGCACCCGTGCGAAGCCGGGGTGGGTAGCTAGTTGATTATAATATTCGACTATGATAATTACATAAACATAACCACATTACGGAAGGTGACTCAAATATCCAAATAACCTATAAATAAAAGATTCGACCGAGTATCGCTAACGTGCTCCTCAGAATTGTTCCGTTCCCTTCCGTTCCGTTACTTTGTCATGGATCCTGTGCTCAGAACCGTACCAAACTTTCACCAAATTACCCTTGAAGTATATATTTTATAATAAAAAAAGAATTATCTAAATTGGTTAACGTGATTTTCAGTTATTCACCTATTTGTCGCGCATATACATGTCGTTTTCACATGGATACCATCATCGGAAAAAAAAATAAAAAAAATGGGACCCCACGGGAAGCACTACCTTTCAAACAAAAAAAAAATTATCAAAATCGGTCCACCCAGTGAAAAGTTATGAGGTAACAAACATAAAAAAAAAAAAAAAAAAAAAATACAGACGAATTGATAACCTCCTCCTTTTGGAAGTCGGTTGAAAACCAATACAAAGGGTATCATAATAATCGGTTCATAAATAAAAAATATAAATACTTGAAAATATACAGACGCATTAAAACCTCTTTTTGACGTCGATAAAAAAATACTTAACTCCGCAAGAAGGCCTTATTGGGATTTATTTAAGACTCATATGAATTAGTATTAGATATTTCCAAAAGCAGTAAAGCCTACTAGCTTATTTCGTAAACTCTCAATTAATGTAGAATGTCTCAAGACACTTTACGGTTGTGAATGGCTCGTGCAAGAAACTTTACACATTATCTTCATTCAATTCATACCGTATAATTCAAATTGCAACCTAAATAATCATATAAGGTACTTGCGGGTAACAAGGGCCACCTTATTTAAAACCAAGATATTAAGAATAATAATGAATAGAAAATAAAACGCTATTTATCAAATTATTATTCATTTCTTTATTATTTGAAAAAGTACAGTCAACACGGTTACGTTAACATAATATCAAGTACAAAGTCGTTTTTAAAAAAGCTTTCAGTGGCCCTATTTATACTTATGTAGTTTATTAAGGGCCATTTTCTAAATATCCAGAATAACCAAATAACAAAAAATAAACTATAATTACAAATTACAAAAACAATTTTTGACTTTTAAGAAAGAAAAACATATTTAAATTCACTTTCATAACAAATAAAAACAACACATGGACCTTATTAAACCTAAGTAACAAATTTTCACTTCGAAAATGTGTTTTAAACATTAAATTGAAAAGAATTATAATAATTACGAACACCTCTTACATCTCTATATATATCGACACTATAAATTAGAAAAAGAAATATGTTTATCAAACATAAGTGGCCCTTATTGGACTCACGTAATTTGTACTTTATAATAATAACGATATTACTTACTGATTTGAGTCTAAAGGAACTAAATTGAATATCACAATTCGTAAAAATAGTAATGTACGCCTAACAAGGCTTATTTTTACGATAATATATAATAAAAAATAACTAAATTGAAAAATCTAAGGTTGTCAAGTCTTATTTGAGATCAAGTTAAGTTTCTCAGTCTTCTAATTGCACATTGGACAAGCAAAATCCGTATCTTCTTTAGTAAGTCCCACGCATGCTTCATGAAACCACTTTTGGCATAATGGACACTGTCGCATATCTTCTAATCTTTCTGTATTACATGCATAACAGTACCATCTATCATTAGTATCAATTTCATCTCTACTTAATTTGCTTTTCTTCTTTGATTCTTTCACTTTTTTTCCTTTTTCGCACCTTCTAGAACGATCCTTAATGTTTACTTTTCGCCGGTGACCCTCCTTCAGATTTGATTTCCGTTGCTTCTCTATATCAGTATCACTTATATTTCTTTCTCTTTTCTTATTCTTCTCTTTATGAGTTTGCCTTTCTTCAAATAAATTTTTAGTAACAATCTGAGCTTTGTAATTAATTGCTTTACGTTTTGGGTTTTGTTTGACAATGGCAAAGTTTGGTGTTGGTATGAGCTCTTGAAATGATTTCTTTCTCTCTTGTAACTTTCTTAGTGGTACATCATCTTCAGAATTTTCGTCACTTGTGACAGGTCTTAAGCTCTTCGTAGCTTTTACATGCCTAGCAGTTATCTGCTTGATGGGAGTGCGATCTTGCTTAGTTGCAGAATTTTCATTTTCATTGTCTGTTGAACTCGAGTATATGCCGAAGAAAGACTTCGTGCCGGGTTCATTGAGCATTTTCGTCAATTCAACACTAGAAGAGTCTGTATCAGAGCTATAAATAACTGGTCTTCTTATTTCAGTATTAGTATTGTGATTCCCTGGATCAGGTGAGTCAGAATCAGTTGTACTGTAGGACACTAATCTTTTCTTGACTCCGATAATTTCTATATGTGGCTGAGACAAATCCGGTTGCAGTAAGGATGGAGAGCTAGGACTTTGATTCTCACATAAAGTGGATATTGGATATTTGAACTTTGCGCTTTGATATCTCAGTATGTCTTTTTAAAAATAGTTTGAGCCAATCTTTGCCAGCTCGCTTCGTAGATTTATTGAAATTATTCGGAATATTATTTGATTCGCAAAAAACAAAGGCTTGGTGGCGTAACAATTTAGGCGTTAAAGGAAATCCTATGGATGCTAGTCGCTTAATCCTTGAAGCTAGATCATTTTCTTGCTGTTTCGTCATAATTGTGCGACGTCCTATCTGTTTCTCCACTTTGCCTGATTTCAGATGGTTTACCAATGTTCTTCTGGGTATAGAGTAATGTTTAGCAGCAGCACGTTGAGACATGACTCCGTCTTTGACAGCAGCCATAGCTGCCTCCAGCTGTTGAAGTGTCCATAGACCCCGATTTCTTTTAATGGAATGTTCCATTATTGAAACCTACAAAAATAAACGACATACATAAAGCTCATGCCAATAGTCTAGCCTCACGACACAAAGCAAAAAAAAAATGAAAAAGCCATGGCCACTCCTATCGCATTCAAGGAAAAATGCAGCAGATGATATAAGTTAATTAAACTTCTGAAAAATAAAAAATATCAGAAAAAGCCTAATAATACCAATTTATTACTATCCCCCAGGGTCAATCTTCCAAATATTACTTTTTTAATGATAGAAATTAGGACTTTGATATAAGGTAATACAAATAACACATAATAATTTACAAGTATAAAAAGATATGAAAATTAATTCAATAAGTTTAATAAGGGCCGGCCCTCGTAAGCCGCCTAGAATGTGGCTCTAATTAGACTCTTTGGCTTATTTTTTAGCAAAACAGATAAAAACACATAATAGTAAAAAAAACATTTAAGCCTTACCTTCAACAGAAGCTATATCTTCTAAATTTTACATACAAATTCCAAACCTAACTAAAAACAAACATTTAATGCATATTTTATATAATTTCTAACGAAAGAATTTTATAATAATACAACACGCACGAACACACTCGATAGTCGCAGACCTACTGTCAAGATGGCGCGTGGCGCATTGTCATGCGATACGCAGGCTAGCTTTTCTATTGGTCGTTTACATGTGTGCGTGTCTAGAAATGGATAAAACGGTTTTTTAGGATAATTTTCGACACGTGGCCCTTGTTAGACGGTGGCCCTTGTTACCCGCAAGTACCTTAATTATGAATTTAAATGCTTAACATTAAAGGTCATAATTATATGTACTGTTATGTACGTCAGGCAGTGCGTTGATTACTTTATAACCTGTGACGACATGACGAGGCTCACTTGCATTCTTTTACAATTATTTATTCAGAAATCAAATTATTTACACATCACATTTTTGATGGTAGGATTTTGTATAGTCATGTGGATAGGTACCACCCATTTATCCACGCTAAGTAATACTTAATATTTTTGTGTGTATATCGTCTGTGGTCCCAAAGTTGGTAACCATTGGTGATGTAAGGTATGTTCAATATCTTTCGAGACAAATATCTAATTGAGATGGTTCGACCATATAACTATGTTATAAAAATAATAATTATCTTTCGAAGTTTGTTTAATTTTATTTTAGTTAATTCAAAACAACAGATAAATATTACAGTGAGTTAGAGTGTCTCTTCTCAAAAAGAGGGACGTGTTTATTTATTTTTAATCCACAACACTGGTCCTGTTTGGGTTGGTCAATATAAATGTGATTGAATACAGGTTTATTTGGTTTGTGTTTTTTTAATTGCGACAGAGTATGAGATGAAATACAAATGTCAATTAAGCGGAAATAATGTCAGGTAGTCAGTGAATACGAAACAAACTCTTAACCTTCATAATATGTATATTGATGATATTATCATATAATTATGTAAATAGATTTATCACGTTTTTTTTATTAAATGTGTATTTACACATAGTAATTAATTTCATTCTTTTATCTGATCATATAGATACATCATAATTTACTGAGAGTTACATCAGTCAGTTCCAATTTGAGCTGACCGCAGTTATCTCGTGACCAGTCATCTTATATTCGGATTATAAGCGCAATCATTCATTACAATCTGTATATAATATAATAGCTGTAGTCTAATCCGACTTCAAATCTCCTTCTTCCATCTTCCTTTAAAGTTAAAATTACCAAAAATGTTACCTTAGCAGGAACATATCATTGCATACTATAAAACAAAGTCGCTTACAGCTGTCTGTCCCTATGTATGCTTACATCTTTAAAATTACGCAACGCATTTTGATGCGGTTTTTTTTTAATAGATGTAGTGATTCGAAAGGAAGGTTTTTGAATATAGTACATGTACAATAAAATAAAGAAACGCTGGCAAATTTAGATGATTCTAATTTTATGTAGTAAATAAAAAGTAATGCTTTAATTTGAAAACGATTCATTTTATGAAAAGTTAAATTGACAAAAAGTGACGTTTGTCCTTTGTTAAATAAAAAACATGTCTACGATACAAATTCTGTAGAATTAATATCAGTATCGCATCCGTGCGAAGCCGGGGTGGATCGCTAGTATAAAATAAATTAATGATTCAATATTCAGCTTTCTAGAGTCAGCAATTTTAACCGTGTATTAAGAGTCAGTCAAGACGATTTTGATAGTTCAATTGTTTTAAGTATACGTAATATTAAGATCAATACATTTATAACTTTAAGTGAAAACCTCACATTTGTAATATAGTGATGTCATTCTGCGGTTAAAAGATTTGTTAAAACAAATTGCAGTCAATGGTGTAATGTCGATGTCAGAGGTCAAGCTACTCGTCAGTGAAAGAACTTGCTACATCAGCCTTGTACGGTAATCTTTAATGGTCTTTACTGACAGACCGTGTAATATTTTATTGATATATTATTGACGATTGTTTTAATTGAATTGAATTGTATATATTTTACTAGCATTAGTTCAAGAACAACAAAAACAGCCTGTAAATTTCCCACTACTGAGCTAAAGCGGTTTGAAGCGGTGGTGAAGGTTTGAAACAATTTCCACCACGCTGTCTCAGTGGGCCATCTCAGCTCGTACAAATCCAATCATATGGATTGAATCGTTCTTCCTGCCTTCGATCTATATCCGGTAATGTTGTATTTAATGAATAATAATTTATTTAAAACATTACGCATTCTTAGACTCCAAATATAACTATTATGTAATTTCGGAACCTATTAAAAGATAAAATTATTTAAAGACCCCGTATAAGGTAATCGAAATTGACGGATTGTTGTAACTTTGGTAGCTCATGCGCATGCGCATCACGTGGACCGCTTTCTCATTACACGTTTAATGAATCACGATGAGGCGTCGTTTGTGTGCACATTGACATTTATTATGTATTATTATTCCATCCGTCGCTCGTGAACCGAAATTGTTCTGGGTCAAAGCCAATATGTAACAGTTTGGGAAGTGGTTCACGCTGTGTCATATATTTGCGAATAACCTAATGTCTTGATGTCGCAATACTTTCATTGTGATTCACGAGATGTTAATTATTTATTTGTGTGTGTGAAATTATAGGCTGTGTTTATTTCATTACTGAGACAGAATAAAAATATTTACACCTATTGTATAATAATTTTATCGGATATTCATAGAGACATTAACTGCTGAATGAAATTGTATATTACTTGATATTTTGCGATCAATAAAAATTAATACTATTAAAGCACGTCTGTCTATCATTTTTAGATTAGATTTTATTTATCAGTAGGGCTTGTTGTTGTGTATCTTGTTGGGTTCTACCCATTTATTCCACCCTTACATTTATTAGGTAGGTATCATTTGCTCTACCACTCAATAGTACTATTTGGAGTTACTTTGTTACGGTTGATCAGGTTCCACCCTTACATTTATTAGGTAATTATAATTTGTTCTACCGCTAATCAGCACTAATTAGAGTTACTATGTTTCGGTTTATAGCGTGAGTTACCCGGTATATTTACTGACACTATGTATTAGTCCAAAGGTTGTGTGGAGCATTGATGATTTTAGGAATGGCAAATATTTCTCACCACCACCTTGCGGCCCGGCCACCTATTGTAAATAGCTAGTATATATAAGATATTTCTCTCTCTTTCGCACGAGGTGTTTTTAATTATGAAATGAAAAAGACCGAACACATTTCACTTATGAGATATGATGAACAGTTAAACATAGAGAGCAATTATAATATCGATCGAGTGAAGTCGTATGAACCGAATTGTTTGTTTGCAAGCCGTTGTCACGTCGAACTTTCCAGATCAAGTGTGTTTGCATGCGCTGCGCACGAGTGCCATCGAATAAACCGTTTGTTATATAACCTCTTTCCTGTTATAAACTGACGCTCAAGTGCGTATCCATATTTGCATTCATTAATAAATATTGTCTTAGAGTTATATGATCGTAGGTTAGTCAATGTAATTTAGGCTTGTTTCCACTACGAGGACATTACGTTATTAGCAAAGAATGAACGATGTGTAATGCGGATTCTAGCAGCGACTGTTCTAGTAAAAAAAAAATCTTTATTTTCTTTAACAAGTTTGTACTTAAATATAAAATTGTTGGAGTCTCCTTTTAAGCATATGAAAAGCATGTGCCAGGAAATCCCGCTCTTCCATATCACGAATTAGGTACAAGTATACAAGATATTTAAGGTACAACAATAATAAAGAAACAATATAAAAAAGTAATAATAAGAGAAGTAATTACCGAAAAGGAAGCAAATGTGGGATTAAAATGTATGTGTATGCATGCGTGCACGTGCGCATTTGTGTGTGTGTATGTGTGTGCGTGCAACACAACTATAGCAGTGGCATTTTTGATGTATATAATGCATAAATGAATAATCTTTTATAAATATAAATCATTCGTTCGCCTGCCGCTTCGTGTCTAGCTTATAAGGCAGCTAGTCTGAAGCCCAGTTTGTAAGCTAAGCTTTAAAAGTTGGACCAATAGAATGTTTTCAATTCGTTTTTGGTCGATAAATTCTGAGACCCAACCTAAAGTATGTGACTTAGCAGTGCAGATAACACCATACCGTGCTTCTGAACTCTTCTGAATTTTGAGTCTTGTTAGATTATGGGATTAGTGAACTATTAAAAGTCATGCGTACTTGGCAAGTATCTATTGACTAGGACCGTCTTGGCTGTGACGACATCTTATTTAAAAACAGAATATTATTTGTACATTTACGATTTTAAAAACATGAATATAAATTAATTATACATTGTTCTTTCACATTATTCAAATACATTTAAACTATTCATTACATATTTATACTCACCTAAGAACATTAGAATATTCATTAAATCTGCGTAATTTGTAATTAAAAATACTAATTATCATTGGTAGCGCGAGTTATGAGTGATTATATTTTAAGATACGACATGCAACTCAATGATTTATATTGTAACTTAAAAATAGTTCCATGAATTATTAATATCTCAGTAAATTATTCCTTAATTTTCCTACGGCTGGGTAAATGAAACTTTTCTTTCATGTGTAAATAAGTAGTACGTAAGTATTCTTTCCTCGTCCCTTTTCCATCAGAAAAATACATATCTATACTTATAAATGGGAAATACGTTTTATCTGTCTGTTTGTTACGCGTTTAAATTATTAAATTTGAACTCCAAAGAAATTAAATTGGTGAAAACATCTCCTTAAGTGACAGACAACTAGGTTTAAATCTGTCTAATCATGTAACAACATAAACCAGCAAAGTTCAGTACACTATAGACTAAAACAGGCTCCACATTTGAGAGTAGATTAGGCCTTGACCCCGAAGTCGTATATTTACAGGATGTTATAATACTTTCATGTAGAATACTCAACATAATCACGTAATATTTCCAAGAGAGAGAAATCGTTCCAAACAGCTTATGTGTATAAATTCCATAATGATTAATAGTATAACGAGTTCAATGATAATAATTAATAATATAATAATAAGGATATTATGATGAATATTTTTGACAAATGAGTAAGCTTTGAAGTAATTAGTCGAATGAAGAATAACAATCTGTCAGATGATGGCCTCTTGCTTTGTAATTGAGACGTTACGTCTATTTCATAATATATCGTAAGTTAGTTCGTGATCGCTTGAAGATTACATCTTTAAACGTCTTTCGTGTACCTCACAAACGATTGTGTGTAACCTTTAAAGTTCGGTGTTTACATCTTTTTTTAAATATATCCAAAATAAATTTCATACACCAATTTTTAAAAGACTTTGTGGTAGAACTTTATGAGGCTGTGATTTTTTGTTTAGGTATTCCCCAGAGAGTGACGGTATTAGGGCTTATTACGACTAAATGAAAACATTAGGAATATTATATTTCCTTAGTTGTACAGCTAATCAACAACAATTATTGTTGTGTTTCGGCTTGAAGAGTGAGTCAGCCAGTGTAACTATAGACACAAATGAAATATTATAATAATATCTTAGTTTCTTAATCTCCAAGCACGGTGGTGCATTGGCGATATCTATATATATTATATACATAAATAGTTATTTAATGCATGACTTAAGCTTTTAAATATAATAATTTAACACAAAATTAAAAAGAGATCTACAGTGGGACACCCAATAAGAAATAGTTGCCTTTTGCGAAAAATTAAAAAATAAATATTGATTTTTTTATTAAGATCCCGTATGAATTTAAACATAAGTTTCAACAATATCACCTAAAACCGCACATAATAAAAAGAGAACGAGGAAAAAAGTCGACTCTTTTCTCTTACGTGAAGATTTCAGCCAGTTTACTATAAAATGAAAAATCAAAATTGAACTTTATAAAAAATATATATGAAAAGAAATAAGTATCAAAATTGAATTTTATAATAATTAATATGAAGAGGAAATAAATTGACTTTAAACAAACTTATATACATAACAAAATGTTGTTGTGTGAAGTCATCATTCTCTACGACTCAACTACAGCTTAACATTTTCGTTAAGGTTTGCAAGCATAATGTTTGTTAAAATTATAGCCTTTGCTCTTCGAATTTTACTGAGCCATTCATCTCCGCACCGGTACAGAACAATACATAATAATACTACTATTGTTTAGTCAAACAATATATATTATGTTAGTATTTACTAGTATGCACCAAGGATCAGTAGTACATTTACACAATTTATGTAATATGAAATCTCTTGCAGTTAAACTAAGCTTTATCTACTGCAAACTACAGATTCTATTGTTTTGAGACCAAGGTTTTTCCAGGAAAAAGGAAGTTATTGAGTTTTTCGCTTAAGGAATTGTCTGTAGTATTCGTAGTTGCGGGTTGCTACGGGCAGTAAAGTTTGCAGCGTTAAGCTGTAACTCAGAACACATATGAAACCTTTTTTACTTATTTTGATTATTTCTTTTCAGTGGTCAGTTAATTATCCATCTCGGAGGTCGAACGTACGACGGCAGCGTACATTCTCACCTTCAACGCCGTTCCCCTGTCAGGATTCCTTATCTTGGGGCAGAAGCAAACAGGTCCCCACGTCAGTGCACAGGCTAAGGCCGGGGGACATTGATGTTGTCGCTGCGATAGGTGACTCTCTGGTGGCGGGAAGTGGGGCTCTTGAAGAGTTCGCGCTTGGAGCAATTGTTGAGTATCGAGGAGTATCTTGGTGTGCTGGTGAGTAACAAAACAATCGCATCAATATACGCACCTTCCCTTTTTTTCCTGATCCAACTGTTTACGTTTTATTGATATGAACAGTAACTATATATTTTTTCCAATTCTGGCGCAGCAGAAGCCAGAAATAATACGCTTACACCCTATATACAATAGAATTGGCATTATTTAAACATCTTTCTTTGTGTCTACAGGCGGTGACAGTACATGGAGAGAGTTCCTCACATTACCTAATATTCTTAAGGAGTACAATCCTAATCTGCGAGGTTACTCAACGGGTACAGGAGAATGGCTGTCCAAGAACTCGAGACTAAACGTGGCCTTCCCCGTAGCTTCGGACCAGGATGCGTACAAACAAGCAAAGGTCAGCATCGAACTTTATCATTAAAAATATATTTTTTGATTAATATAATATAAACCAATATGATGATGATGCTGACTCCTTGACAGATTTTATTCAAGGTGGTCAATCTTAGTGGAATCAGACAAGATGGGAGCATTATTTAAACCCATTTTTTCATACCCCAGAATGGAAACCTTCTAAGTCGATCATAATATATATAATAATATATATATAAGAACATAAAACTGTTTGTAAATACGGACCAAATCTAGGGCCCATAATCTGGATTTCATTGAAAGAATTACTCAAATACTAATTTTTCGCAGCTGGTTTAGTATTAAGAACTGATTCCAGTTCTGCGGACTTAGCTTTTTAGCTTTATAAAATTGCCACTAAACATAAATAGGTATGGATTAAAAATTACATATTTTCATTATATTGCATATGTATACATAAAACGTATAAAAAACAATCTGAATAATGAAATGTTGAATAAGTTATATAAAAGGAGTATTTATTATATACGAAAAGTACAAAATGCAAATGTTTTGTAGGTATATTTTACGTTGACTAATTATAATTAATTTTTATTTATAACATCAGTTGGCCCGATACGTTTGTAGACCGTGACCATTACTGACTTTATACGTGCAAATGAGCACAATTTTTGTAACGATAATAAATTTTTTATTCCCTGTTTAATCTAGTGTATAATATTTTGTACGCAGCCGGTTTTGTATATCGATTATATAAATAATTTACGCTCTAATTTCTGTGAGGCATTAAATATTTCAATGTTAACTGACAACGTATTACATTACGGTGATAAGTTTTTATTTAATTGAAATAAGTGACGGTCTGATAATTGTTTTCTTTGCTCGGGTGGATTACGAACTGGCCATCGTCTTTTTTTTATATATGGAATAGAATTAGTTCCAAATTTACCGTTAAAATGTACATTACTCGTGGGAACAACATAGTAACAATAAATAAAATAAGTCTAGTCAAGTCTCTGGAAGGGCTATGTATCGAAGAATAAGATTGTAATAAATTATCAGGAATTATAAGAAACCATGTAATAAAGATGCACTAAACGAATTAAATAGAATGAGGAAATTCGGTAGGGATTTTCATTAAATACATTTTCATTAAATCGATAAAAACACTTTGAAGTTAAACTGTTTTTTCTTATGTGCACTGAAAACTAGAAATGAAGTAAATAGTTACTTATCTATCAACCTACGTAAAACGTAAAATAAAAACGTGTGGCCCCTCTGAAATCCTACCTATGGCAAAGCATATCTTTATACTTTGGTAGATTATGAGCTCGGCGTTCGCTGGTTTCGCTGGTTCGGCTGGTTTAGAAGAAGTATTACAGCAATAGTTAATGGGCCCCACGTTTTTAAATTAGTCTAATATGCCTAAAAGCTATTCTGCCTAGTACTAAAATATTTCTGAACTAGAAGTTCAAAATACCTAATTGTTACGGTGTGGGCTGCTTAGTTTATCTACCAAGCAAACCCTGGTGTTAGTGTTCTTTCATAAACCGCCATTCCGCCGCTGACATGGTTAATATTATAACGACCATACCATTAGAGAGAGTAATGATAAGTAAGAAACTATTTATTTATTTTCCAGTTTTCGGTGCACATAAGATAAAACCGTTTAAATTAAAATATTTTTTACCGATTTTTATTTACTATGTTAGATGATATTTATTATATAACCTATTATTATTATCTATTTAAATTGACATATAAGAATATGAAACTCTTTTGCAACGGAGAAGATTATTATTATTATCCAATTTCAAAACTTACCAATTCGTAAATATATCAACAAAAATGCTATTATGATACATACAGTCTTACATCCACTACGATTTTGACATGATAATAATAAAGCTTACAATTATTGTAACTAAAAGCCACAACTGTAAAGCAAACGGAACAATAAATGTGATCACGATTCACCGTGCGAACCGTGTCAATAGGTGATGAACTAAACATGATCACGTAACGGACGCAATGCTTCTGATACTTCTAATGAATGATTACAAGATAATTACTGGGTATACCGCGACCAGTGAAATTGATTTGCGATTACACGTGTTCGTATAAAACCAGTGAGAAAAAATTAAAATATTGGTCTTACAATATTTTATGGCTGATATTATTTTTAGGGGTTTAAATGAGGACAAGAAAAATCATATTGATGTTAGGCATCTGGTAAATCTATAGTGGGGGTAGGGATTTGTGCAAGGCCGTCTGGGTAGGTACCGACCATCTATTAGATATTCTACCGCCAAGCAATAATACTCAATATTGTTGTTTCTGGTTCGAAGAGTGAGTGAGTCAGTGTAACTACTGACTCACTCCATATAACATCCTAGTTCCCAAGGTGGGTGGCGCATTGGCGATGTAAGGAATGATTAATATTTCTAAAGGCGCCAGTATCTATGGGCGGTGGTAACCATTTATCATCAGATGGCCCATATGCTCGTCCACAAACTATAGCATAAAAAAAAGTTCTGCACATGACTTCTTATAATACTCTAAGCTAACAAAAAAGTAATAGTAATTATTAATAATCTTTAATCCTTCACCTTTAGATCCTGGTAGCACGTATGCGCTCATCACCCGACATAGACGTGGAACGTGACTGGAAGATGATCACGGTTTTCATCGGCGCCAATGACCTTTGCTCAGCCTCCTGCCTCTCGCCGGTCTCGTGGTCGCCCGCCGCCCACGCGAGGAAACTTGCGAAGGCGCTCGACTACTTCCACATGCACCTACCAAGAACTATTGTCAACCTTATACCAGTTCTGGGTAAGTGGAGATTGAAAAAGTACTAGTCATTATTCGCGGTTACTTTATTTCTAGGTCTGTAAAAAAGTCGACAGTAAGGTCGGTAATCGGTATTATTTTAGGACAAACAAAATTATACAATTAACAAATTTTAAATTAAGAGAAAAGCTATCATCGGTTCTTAACGTAGATTATATGTACAGCAATATTTTGAATTCAAAATAAATTTAATTTTTATTTACATTTGTATTTATCAGAACTGCGTACTTAATTTTTTTTTTTTAAATATACTCGTTCTATTTTGTTGGTTAAAATTATCTGATAAGTTAGAAATGTTTATAACTTTTAAGAAAAAAATAGCGATTCTGTGTCCAGGTAACAATAAGCCTCCTTTATGGAGACATCATTGGAACCTGGTGCACAGTATATCGAATAAACCTTTTTCCACTACTTCTAAGCCCAAGTGTTTCCGTCAAAATAATTATGTTTATAAAGTTTAACATTTGTTTACTTAACGAATGAAATTAAACTTATCTTAAGTGTTGTTTTACAACAGGCTATAACCCGTTCGATGACTAATTAACTAACTCAAACTTTCCCTACGCCTAAATATTCTCTCATTTTTCGAACATTCCAAAGCAGAATTTAATTATGCAATATTAATGGCAAATTTGAAACCTTTGATTACACATTATGTTTGAAGATTTATGTTCAATAAAAAAAGTAAAAGTGATGACTCTAAATAAATCTTTGAAAGAATGAAAGAATCCAAACATTATTTGAAATGAATCTGACACGCACTATTGAATAGTTTTGTGTACAGTTAAATAAAATCCAGCAAAAAGTTTATACAGGTAAATTTATTATATGCGATTTAATGTAGTTAAAAATAGGATAAAAAAATCAATGTTTTTTTATCATCCATGCTATTTTGTGTAGTTTTAAACTGCAATTCAGTGACGTATGACGGGGTAAAAATAAGATAGGTGGAGCTAACAAGAGTTTTATTAAATTTTCGTAGTTATCAATACAAAATATTTTCTTTGTCGACATAATTATTGCTAAAACTAAAATAGAATATCCGAAATAATTTATATTTAAAATCTATACTTACTCATGTTATAAACATGAGTAAGTATATATGGTTACCGTGATCTTGTCGCCTTCTTACAAAAAAAAAAGCAAATAAACAAAAATTATTCATCAAGAACGTTGTATCATCATTATCTTTTCTTTTAGTGGACGTAAGGATCGTTCATAAGCCTATGAGTTGTGATAACATCTATTAATTTTCTGACACCAGTTTTTATATTTCAACAGACCAACACCAAATCCATTAACTTTAATCATAAGAATCATAAGTAACTATACATATATAAGCATATATATTACAATTTTGAATTTTTTCATTAATTGCTGGTGACCTCATTGCAGACGTGTCGGTGTCAGTGAGGGTGCTGCGTCCGCTGATGTGCCGCCTGATGCACCCGCTATTCTGCACTTGCTTTCACCGCGGCGGCGGGGAATTGCTCGATCTTGTTCGACAGGCGCGTCTTTATCAAGCGGCGGAAACGGCTCTGGTATGTGATCGTCATTTGTCTTTGGGATATTCTTATTTTGATGTAATATATATAAACTATTAGCCCTACTACCAAGTTACTATATTTACTTAGTAATAGGGCTTTGTGCAAGCCCGTCTGGGTAGGTACCACCAGCTCATCAGATAGTCTACCGCTACAATACCTACTCAGTATTGTTGTGTTCCGGTTAAAGGGTGAGTGGGCCAGTTTAACTACAGGCATCTTATGCCTTAGGATATACAGTGCCATTATCTATTTAAGAGAGGTGGTGACCACTTCCCATCAGGTAGCCCATATGCAATTATTTATAGAATAATTTTTAAAAGTACAGGATCTAACTGTTGGCTTTAAGATGACTAAACTAGGTACATACTATTTGGCTCTTATCGTTATAAGGTTTAAAATAAGTTACGGTTGATTATAACTTTCTAATTAAGGAACAACATCAATATGTTATCAATATAATTAAAGCCCATAAACATTATGACTAAACGATTATACTCATATTGCCAAATCAAAATATGTTACATTCGTGCTAATACATGAGCCAATGCTATTATTGTTTTTTATATAGATCGATAAATGTTATACCCTGTGCTAATAATGCATATTATGCCATTATATTGCTATTGCTATATAATGCTTTCTAAAAAATATGTTTAGGTCAGTTTAATTATATTTATTTATTTCAAAACACCATTATCTTATTACTAATATTTATTCTCAGATAATATCCCAAAAGAAACAAAAATGACTTAACTTAATATAATTTATCAGCCACTTGTGACGTTTTGAAATTGAAAATAATTTGGAAAAGGAGTTCTAACTGATCAGAGCCTTCATTCCCATTTGGGCAAGTGTTAAGGGGCCCACGTCCAATAGGGGTCCCCTGAGATAAAATAAACAAGTATAATATCAATATGTGATTGTTAATTAAAATTAATGTATAACCTTGTTTATTACTTTCTTTATCTATTCTAACAGAATAGTGTTCTAACAACGTCATATTGGCCCCATTATCCTAATATGGCCAGGAACTTCGATAGGTTAAAAGTGTCTTGTGTATGATGTTATGAATTTTCGTATTGCAGGTGAATTCAGGTCGATACGACACCCGAGACGACTTCACGGTGGTGCTGCAGCCGTTCATGCAGCTGTTCAACGCGCCGATGCCGCCCACTCAGCCGCTGCCGCTCGTCATCCATCAGTCGTATATCACACACGACTGTTTTCACTTCTCGCAAAAGGGACACGCGCTCGGTAATATTTTAAATACTATTCTTAATGATACTTATATTCCATTATATAATGGCAGCGCCTTAGGTAGAAAGCCATAGAAACCTCATGGAAGGCGATAATATCACGAGTAACGTTGACCTTTGCCAATAAATAATTATTAATTGAATTTAAAAGAAAACTGAATAAAGCGTTTTTTTTTTCTATTACTTATTTCAAGATTATAGATATGATAAAAAGTCGTCGAATTAACATTCCGCTATTTACATAAGCTGTCATTTAGTTGTATTACTTAAACCGAACTTTGTTATTATAATGTCCAAAAAAGCAACTACGGATTTTCTTGCCGAACTATTAATTCATACCAAACAGCGCTCTTTCATGATTTAATGTATCTTGTATTTTTTTATGTATTTTTTGGACAACATCACATACTCCAATCCTAATGTAACTAAAAGCACTTGTGTTATAAATGTATCAGAAGTGACGACGGCACCAAAAACTCATGAACTTTTTCTACAAGGACTAAGCCGAGAATCGAACCCGCGACCTCGGAGTGGAGTTCCCATGAAAATAGGTGTTTTCATAGTCCACTTCGAGGACATACTACTCGAATACGGAAGTCGTCCTCCATTATATTGTCCAAAAAAGCGGATTATCTTGCCGAAGAATTAATAATTGATACCAAACGGTACTCTTTCGCGGTTCAACCTATCTTGGTAGTACTCTATATATGGAGTTGATTGTGGCGTGTGGTCCTCAGCCGCGAACCTGCTGTGGAACAACCTGCTGGAGCCGGTGGGCAACAAGACGGACGCGGCGCCGCCCGTGCTGCTGCGCGCGTTCCGCTGCCCCGCGCGCGCCGCGCCCTTCATCTTCACGCGCAAGAACTCCGAGGAGTTCCTGCGCACGGGCCGGCAGGACCGCGCCTTCGACACGTGACCGCCGCGCCGCCCGGACACACACAATTAGTTAGCTAATTTATTCATATTTCATTTCACTTTATCCGTTTTAGTAATCTTTAAAAAATATATCGCAAGAGTTTCATACTACAGTACTTTTAGTTAACATCAAGGGAGACGCCAAAAAATTCGCCAAACCTTTCGACTCAGAGAATTTCGATTTAGGCGGATTTTGATTCGACATAAAAAATATGGCATCGATAACAGTCGGTAACTTTTTTTTTTATTCGAGATATAGAGGTAAAATTTAATTTTTCAAGTTACGGAGGGATAATATGTACCAAAATGTCTTGGACAGACTCACTGATTATTTCGACTAATAGAGGTTCGAGATTTCGAGTAATGGAGGTTTTGGTGACTGGAGGGAAGATAATAAAACATTTTTTCGAAATTTGAAGGTTTTCAACGTATCGAGGTTCGACTTAACGAGGTTTTACTGTAATATGAAACTCATTCTAAAATGAATGTATTGTAGCACATATTGTAAATATTAATAATATCTACAAACAAATGTATTGTGAGTGAGAAATTGAAAAGAAATATCGGTTGAACTGTAATCGGTACAAGTATGCAATAGTTCAATTATTTGAATACCTCATTACCTAAATAAGTAGATGAATTGTTTAAATTATATTTCGAAAGCCTTTCATCCTTAAACTTATAATAATATGTATTTGATTCTTTAGTTACGTACCAAAGGCGTAGTTGTAAATGATTTTGTAATCATTTTTGTAAATAAAATAATATGACTAATTTTAGACTAGTGATGGGACTGGTCCCTGATTTCATTGTCAGATGATTTTTACATAATTAAATTTTCATAAATGGTTTAATAACTTATGCGATGTTTGGCGAAAGAACACGCATCATTGATTTTTCACATGTTTAATTTGTGGTCATAATAATTCATCTCGTGCCCTGTGAATCTTCTTCATCTTCAATTCTTCATGTGTCAGATGAAACTCTACCTTGTGTTCGTCATAGAAAAGAGCAGGGTGATGGAATGAACTTCAATCCTACTCCTCAAAATGAGGACATTATGGAACAACACGGGATCATTCGGCAGCTGTTACTATTGTTATTATAATATAACATAATTAAAATTAACTCATTTACTAAAACGAATTCATTTTATTTCTTTATAACTCAGATGAAATGTGAAGGAAATAAAATATATTTCAACATTTAATGAAACAATACAATTATAATAATTCCCGGGAGTATATTTTTTTTATATAAAAATATTATGTAAGTGCCATTAGAGATTGATGTGCTAGGTGTTGATTTTATATATATTTATGGATGTTGGAATAATAATAGGATGTTCTTAATTCCACGCAGGTTATAAAGACATAATAAAATTGTTTTAAAACATGTGAATCTTTCATTTGAAAATTCCTCTACATAAAAATTGCCTTCTAAAATAATACATACAAATGAAACAAAGAATCAATACAGACGCATAATATACATACAGTACCGGAAAATTGCTCGTAATATTATTATGCGTGAATTCTCTTTATAAAATAAGGAGTATAAAGCTATGATTTTTATTTGTTGTCAATACAACGTTATGCCAGTTTATTCCAATAAAATATATTTGCCAAAGAAATTTAAACGTAGGGTATGTCGTGTAAGAGGCATTAATGCAATACGGTGGATAAATGAATAACAATTTGCTCGGTAGGACTTCGTGCAAGACCGCCGTGTAGGCACCGATCACGAATCGCCTATCTACTCCTGAGCCGCAATACTTGGCACGGTTGTGTTTGGATTTGAAATTTGATGAAACCCGCTTAACTACTGGTATAAAACACATCTCAGATCCCAAAGATCTTATCTGTATCAGCTGACCCATGTTACTTGATACAGACTTTCATCAACAATACCATATATAGAGACTTGAAATTTGGAAGGGCCTTAGTTTTGTAATGTTGAAACGAATATTGATTTTGAATATTGTCCTCTTAAATCAAATTTAACCCTTTCTAAATATATTAACCATAGTACACCATGTTATACGTTCTTGAGATTAGATAAACGTCTTAGGCTGACACACAAATGCATTTCTTTGATGTTGCCACAGCCAAAACAGCTACTGGTAAAGCTATTTATACATAATTTTAACTCGTACTTGATAGTAAATGTTCTGACTTCTATTAACAGTGTAAGCCTATTTTTGTCGCACTGATTAAGGAACGGAAATATCTACACCTATATAATCGGTTATGCTCTCATTTTGAAAAGCTCTGAGGATTCTTGGTTGAAATTTATTAAATTGTTGTAAATAAAGAATTAATTTGAAATGGCGAAAAGGAGTTACTGGCCGGTTTAGATAAGTACTTACGGCTATATAAAATAAGGTAAAAAAAAAAAATGCTAGTAATTTTTTTCGACAAACTCTAGAAAATTAAAACATATTTTAAATAAACGCGAAGTTTTGCGACAGACCCACTCGTATATCTCTAATTTCAATATAACTAAGTGTGTCTACTTTGTTCCGTCTTACGATCACAACTAGAACTAATCCTTATGATTCATTTCTAGTATGTTTTTGTATACATTCCTACGCAATAACGAAGACGATCATCGTCGTTAATTTCACGGACCATTGCGGGTTCAAGCCGAGCCTGTCTGTGTGTCGAGACAATAGCATTAGATTCGATTTATTTGAGGAGCTCCCATTAAAAGTTATGCAAATCAATATTACACAATTACTAAGGTTACGTGAATGTTACTCTTGAAAAAGAGAAGACGCATTTCCTCTTTGGTCTATTTTAAACCAAACTTAACTCATTCTTAATAATTATATTTTGTTAATAATTGTAAGTGTTTTCTTACTGATTTATTCCGGCTACAGAGAGTACTCTGATCGGACTTTCTGACTAGATAACGGAACAGGAAATATTATTGAGCACAAGTATGTATTTTCATAACCTGGTTTGACGGTAGTCTACCACGACTGGAGTTAGGGCACATAGACTAGTGCTTTCCGAGAAAGATGCACGACAAAAATCAAACACTACCAAGATTTTTTTAATGTCCCGGACCAAAAATTCAGCAGTTTCATAAGCAAGTATTGCGTTAATACATAGAAAACAACTTATTTTTTACCGTTAAAGAGCAAGAGATTATTATTAATTGTGTTGTATTTTTATGTTTGACAGTTCAAAACTTCGTCATTTATGAATCGATTTGGAAAATATTGTTTTTGTTTCAGTGGGTACTTCCTGTTTGATTATATAAAATTAGGAAAATATAGTACTATTATTTTTACTAATTTATGGTGTATTTATCTGTTTATACTGAAAAATATTAATGATTTTGTCAGGAAATGTGTTACTATGATATTGGTACAAGGAAACAAACTTTTTGCGACTGAAGTCGGCGGAGTCAGCAAAATTGGTGCAATATACAGTTTTAAAAAAAAATATCTCAGAAAGCGTAAACAATACTTTAGTTGCTAAATAAAAAAATACATATAGGACATTTATCCGCAAATTTACCTTATTATACAATCAATACATGAATGTTTGTTTATTATATTGAATAATTAAAACCATTACAAATTGACAAAATATATAAATCAGCTGATTTGACAGGTATTTCGCAGGTCACCGTATTTTCCGAAGCGGTGGCCTAAAAACCTGGTGTCGAAATACGTGTAAAACTATATAATTGGATAAATAAACTTGATTTGATTATTCTAATCACTTAACAAAGTGTATTTTATCTTATTTGAGGCAAAAATAAGTTTTCAGATATGTAAGCTAATTTGATTTTTAACTTAAAAAACATAAAGATTAAAATAGCTAAAATAAATAGACCATATGGTTGCTAGTATAATTGGGCCTAGCAAACATCTATTTCACATATGGCGCGGAGGCAACACAATGAAAACCAATTGATTGCAATTATTTTAAAGAGTTCTCAATAAATGTTTTTTTTTTGTTGTAAATAACGAATAGTATTAAATTACTATAGTTTATAATCTGCAAAAAGCGTTTGTATTCTTCGCTTGTATTGTTTTTTTTTTATATGCCTCGCAGTGTAAGTTTATTTATGTCAAATCTTGTAATTGGAATTAGAAGTAATTCGTCTTAGCCTCCAAACTAATACGTATGTCACTAAGTTTTTATATCATATTAGGCGTTACTTGATTCTATACCCAAGTTTGAAAGCATATATGGATACTTCCCTATAGACAACAGACGCTACAACTTGTAGAAGATTTGTTTTGTTTTGTTGTAGAATGTTTATTATTATTTAATTTCATTCAATATTCGAGGCGAGAGACATGTATGTTTCTCTTCACAGCGAACGAAATAAATTAAAAACACAAATTAAGCAGTCATGAGACACAAGTTAGTGTTACTTTTCTGCGTTTAATAAAAGTCCCAATCAGTGTTTTTTTTTGTTCAAAAATCTACCTGTCTTCTTGGTGCAAAGACTCCGAATTGTCGATATAACGCGTCTATAACTCCTCCTTTATGATCTTGCCTCATTACACATCTTACTGCTCTTAGTACGACAGCGTGGTCAACCCAGCTTCCGTGCGTATTAGGGCCACATAGTATACTTAAATTTACACCAATCTTTTAAGCTACAGGTTTTTAGTTTCCGTGTAGTTAAAACTCATGCGATTTAACCGATGATTGTGGGCTCGAACCCAGGCAAGCACTGCTGAATTTCTATGTGTTCAATTTGTGTTTACGTGCACGGGGGTGAAGGAATGAATGTGTCTAATTTCAACGAAATACTGCCACATGTGAATCCTCCAACTCGAAATAGAGTTGTTGAATTTGTCCTAATCTTCTCGTCAAAGGGAAAGGAGGCCTTAGTCTAGCTGTGGGAAATATACAGCCTGTACATATTGCATGTTGTTTGGATCTCGGGCATCTACTGCGCCATCGATCAGTAATATTGTTAGAAACACCAAATTCGATTTAAACTTAAATAAAATAAACTTGACGTTTTCTAAATGTATAATTGAATTTTGTGGTCGTGTATTTATTACATATGACTGTAAATGGTTTGTAGGATATGAACTCGACCAGCGGTTGTTTCTTTTTATATTTTATACCAAATACGTACGAGTGAGTCATGAACGAATGTCCAAATTGTGATACGAATTTAATTATTTCGCTTTATAACATATATTCTAGCTTTTTGTAACATATATTCGTGTTAAAACAAGTTTGGTAGCGAATATTGCTTTTAGTTAAAATGAACATCGAATTTAGGACATTTCTTTATTCTTATCTGTAGTTTAAATATAGTTTCAACAATAAAGGTATATGAAGCGATTGTATAAATTTATTACAATTATGGTCAAGAATCATTGAGGTCAATCGCATTTGTCTTAAACACGAGACGATTCCCTTTTGACTATTGACGGTCACATTGACGGTCACGGTGTTGATCTTCATATACACATGTTTTTCAAATATTCTTTTAGGTAATTATACCTTTATCTAATAAACTTAAATTATGAAGTGAGTAATGAGAATTTTATGTGAAATATTGTTGGAACTCGAACAAGGACGCCGGCTATAATTGATGTGAACTCTAAAGTCGACGAACACATGCTGGAATACAGATTTGTGGAAAACAAAGTCACAACTAACATAGCATATAAAATACAATAAAAGTAACAGCCCAGATATGTCCCAGGGTTTACAAAGGTCCTAATTTAATGTTCTTTCTGAAAAAAATGCGTTTCCCTCACATAAAATGGGGTTATGTGGAATTCAACGGCACCAAGTGTATTAGAATACTCACTACAAAACAACAGTAGTCAGTCTGTCGCTTCGAGGGGGGTCACGGGATCGCTTGCGCATGAAATCGCGACGCATCAATGGTTGCACTGCTTATGTCAGCCTATATTCCCTAGGGGTTTTCCTGCTAGACCCAGCGACGCTTAGGACGAGAGGAAATTGTGTGCACAGCATCTAAGGCTTCTTTTCAGTCTTCTTCAGTGAAGCGAGTCAACGGAGGCACTTTCATCAAGTACCCGCTCCGTGGCCTGCTTCTGCAACAGTCCGTTTTGTATCTCCTCCAGCACACTTTGCTACTGAACATGACGTTTATATCGTTCGTCATTGGGAGTCCTACGTCAATAATTGCTATCAGGGAACAAGCAGAGGTTAGACAAAGGTCAATCGCCTCACTTTGTCTTATATACGTGACAGATTTTCATATGACACAATAATGTAAAGTCTAAATAACATAGTTGAAATTATGAAATATTATTACGTTAAATAATAATAAAACATTAGTAGTGTTCCGATTTGAATAGTGAGTGATAAGGCCTATCATCCTAGTTTTCGAGGTAGGTTAGGATGCTGTTCTAAAATCTCTAGGCGTTGGGCATAAATTTTCATCAGACTTTTTTGTACAGAATAAGTTGTTAGCTAATACGCTGTTGTAATGTAATGTGCTGTCATGCATTTATCCCACGATCTTCATTCAAAACCCACATGTTCAATGAATCCATTTGACCTTATTCGAATCGAATTTTTAATAGCTGAGATAAATTTGTACTTCTTTGACTTTGTTTGAACAAAATTATGGCGCAGTGCAGATAACGTCATATTACTAACATAAAAGCTAGGCCGTGCCTGAGGTGACCTGGAAAAGAATGCTTTGAAAATTGAATTAATTATTTTTGCTTGACCTATAAATCAGAAGATTACTTTTTTCCCTAGACTACTTACTGGGCTTATATAGCCGCCAAGTTATCAGTTTTCATTGCGTATTCTATGTGTTTATTGACCTCTTCGATATCCTAGACTAAAATGTGTAACACGGTCTCACATCTTAGTCTAGTCGGTTCTTGAATTTAGCAATTCTAGACATTTGAAACTTATGACGTTTACGAACAATCTGAAATAATTATTATTGCCAATATAATAATCGCCATTCTAATTAAACTACTTCCCCTAATTACAGCTGAATATGAAAAAAATGCCATCGCTTAAATTAGCCCTTTATATTGCATGACCAATTTACCTTTCAGTCTTTAGAAGAAGAGTTTTAGAGTCTGAGGTCCCGGGTTCGATTCCCGGCCGAGTCGATGTAGATTACCATTAGTTTTCTATGTTGTCTTGGGTCTGGGTGTTTGTGGTACCGTCGTTACTTCTGATTTCCATAACACAAGTGCTTCAGCTACTTACATTGGGATCAGAGTTATGTATGTGATGTTGTCTCATATTTATTTATATTTATATTTTTGCGTTGATTTGAAGACTGTGTGAGTTAATATAACTACTGGCTAAGGGACAAAGCATTTAATTTCCCCAGGTGTACGGGTGATGTATGGAATGGTTAAAAGTGTTTACGGCACTACTGTCTATGGGTAACAGTGACTACTTACCATCAGGTGGTACATTTTCAGATTCGTCTAACTTAAAAAAAGTTGCTTAAGAGAAGATCTTTTTACTTAGCAGTGTGAAATTATTAAATGGTAGCATTAGTTTTAATTTCAAAAAGTTACTTGTTATGGTTAACTGCACGTAAGTATATTTGGTAACATAATATACGCCGTGAGTTTATGAGTCAAGTTAAATTCCAAGAATCTTTGTAAATGATACAGTGTAATGTTAATTAAAATAAGAAGAACTTCAACCTTAATCAAGTTACATCACGTGATGTTTGACATATGAAATTAATTTACCTTTTATGCTGTTTAGGATACATTTATATTTAAACCTAGCCAAATAATCTTTAGTAATATTAAAGATAATGATGAAATTAGTCATCCCTCTGATCGTTTTGGCTAGGATCTTCTGGAATTGACGCCTGAAGAATTAGCCACTATATCAACAAAGCAGTTAATTATTAATATAACATTAACGTATTAATGTTTTCAAATATTTTTACAGTACTTTTGTGAAATAGTAAAAAAGTAGAAATTAATATACTGTTAATGTTGCTACTGGGCTAGCCTTCTCTTCTATTAAAGTAAAAAGTTTCGAGATTTTTCTACCACAAATTGAGATTCCCCACGGCGCACGAGATTAGTTATAAGCACAAACTACGAAACATGAAAATTCAATGGCAGATGTCTCGGTTTCCGCTCAGAATCAATCAAGATTCAGGCTTCTAATCTCGGAGCTATTACGACGTTTTTTATTATTTATTATTTATTCTTTATTGTACACCACACGGAGAAATTAAAATAAATACAACATAGATTTGGCCTTAGTAAAACAGGCGTACAATTTGGGCGATCTTATGGAATGAAAATGAAAATATATTTATTTGTCTGAAAACTTATCACTATTATAATAATTGTTGGAACTTCCTTTTAAGTATGACAATACCAATAATATGGAATATAATTGGAAGTATGGAAATGGATATTTATCCTTTTGTTTGTAAGTTGCCGTGTTCTTCTGTGAGATATCCCACCGATTACCTGTATCATAATGATTATAACTTAACCTTTTTTGTTCTGAAAAGACGACTTGCATATTATCGTACATAAATGTTTTTTTTTAAGTAGGGACATATTAATATTATATTATATTTATATTATTAATATTAGAGCATATCAAGATGAGCTTAACATTATAGGAAAATATAAAACCTATTTTAATAAAAATAAATACTTTTTTAATCTATAACATGTATATCTCTAATAGGTAGGTATGTATGTAAGGAACAGATGAACAAATTGCACTTTATGTATATAAATGATTAAAAGAAATATTTTGGATGACTCGGAAGGTTTTCTGAGTAGATATTCCAAGACCTCTTTCATTGAGCTGATTTGTATCATAGATAAAATAAAGCTTAATATTGAAAATGTTATATGGTAATATACAAGAATATTGATTTATACATATATGCATATTTTTGTTCACAACTTGCATGCAAAAATATCTGCATCGCGTCTATTTGCAGCTTCATAACAAAACATAGAAACGCAGTCAAAACAAAAATGAAGGGTCAAGGTTCCCTCCCTTGCAACCCCAGCTCCCATTCATCTCATCCCTTTGATTAGGGTAACCACGACTTTTTTTAATAAAACCTTTTTATTGTATACTTCAGGTTATTTTTGTTTATTAAAAAACGTGGCTTACGGTTGTCTGTACCTATACATGCTTAGATATTTAAAATTATGCAGCGGATTTTGATACGGTTCTATATAATAGATAGATTGATTCAAGAGGGAGGAATATTTAAGTTTCTATGCATGTATACTATAGTATGTTTATGGATGTGTGGGTATTGTACTGTTTTTATGTTATACTTATTTTTAAGGTATTTGCACTGCCTTAATCCTGGATATAGTATGACTGGTAGAGATCGCTTTAATTGATAACGGCGCCTTTGCATACTTTATAGTTCACCTGTTATTCTTTCATATTTGTTATAAGCTAGTAGTCGCCCATGGCTTCGCTCCCATTTTATGGTGTTAGTTGTCATGTGTTGAGCAAAAAAAGTAGCCTATGTCTTTTTTTGAGTTCAAGTTTGCTTCATACTAAATTTCATCAAATTTGGTTCAACGGTTTGGTCGCGATAGAGCGACAGACAAATAGACAAAATATAGTAGAGAACAACTGAAAAACAGTGAACATTGTAAGACATTCTGCAGTATATTTAGTATCAGCATTGCTACCGTGCGAAGCCGGGGCGGGTCGCTAGATTAAATATAAATATGTGTGTATTTTTTTTTTAAGAAAAGTTTACAATATTTTTCAGCACCCATTGGTAAGATGGTCATATCTGTCCTTACTGTATAAAACTGTTTACAGTGTAAATACTTCGTCTTGTTGTAATTACACTGGCTCACTCAAATTTCCGTACTTTTCTGTAAGAAGTCTTCGTAAGACTTCGTACACGTGAATTGTTGAAAACCAATTTTGATACTTGTTGCTTTTAAATGATATAATTTTATTGCAAGGAGTTTTGAATTTGTTTTTATAAAAAAATATTAATAAACATTATTACTATTACAATAAGCAGTATTATGGTTAAATAAATAATTAATAACAACAATCAGCATGTAAATTTTCCCACTAAGGCCTCAATCCCTATTGGAGACAAGATTTGGAGCATATTCCACCACGCTGCTCCAATGCTGGGTGGTACATACACATATGGCAAATTCGGATAAAATTAGACACATGCAGGTTTCGTCACGTGTTTTCCTTCGCCGAGAATAAGATGAATTATAAACACAAATTATGCACAGGAAAATTCAGTGGTGCTTGGCTGGGTTACCACTAGCCCTTCTTGGTTCTTGTGGTGTGTTACAGGCTATTTCGATTTCAGATAAATTATGTATATATTAGTTAATTTTAAATTTAATAGCATATTAAAGTGCTTGGGATAAATCGAGAAATATTTTTTTATTTTCAAAGCTGATGTTTCAAATTTTATTAATCAATTTCTTCATCTAAATTTGAAAAAGACTATCCTGGATACTCTACTATAAGCTGGTGATATACATGAACTTATCGTACTATAGGTATAATAGAGGCAATATTCTGGACGCATTCCAAAATTTAAATACCAAATACGCTGATTTTTTCTTTTTTTTTAATTTATATTGTTAAGTGAATGTGTGTTCGCATTTATGTGTAAAAAGTATTTAATCTTTACGAAAATTTCTGATAGAAATATTACGTTTTTAAAAGAAGTGTTTCGTTGATAATTTATTATATTAATTTTTTTCATATTAAAGTTTTATTTATTTTAAGTATATTGATTTGACAATTAATATTCATTTCAATTTAGATATCAAAGATTATTTATATTTATTGTTGTTAAATAAAATTAAGCTGTGATTTGACTTTTAAGACTTAATAGCCAAAAAAATAATTTTAATGTATATTAATTAATTCAGAGTAAGTTTAAAATAAAATTGTTATGTTTAATTTTATCATTTTTTTTGGCAGATCATGAAAACTATCTTTTTTTCAGTCAATGGTTCAAATTAAATACAAAATAATCGATCCAATAAATACGAGTATATATTATATTATATATTAATATTTATCCAAATTAGAAGCAATAAACAAAAACTTAGTTTTTTTTATACTGTCTATATCCTTAGCAAATAAAATCAGATTATTTAAAGGGATTTCGAATCTATATCGAACAACTCCAGAATAACCCATTCCCACCACCACGAGTGTATAAAACCGATGGTGGCCTGGTCTCGCCATCAGTCCGGCCCGGTGCGTTGCCTTGCGAACCCGCCACGCCACTCTTTTTACCGTCTTCACTCACTACATCAAATTTGACAAAATGGTAAGTTTTTAACACAATATTCGATTTTTAAAAATAGTTTGAAATTTTCGAATTGTAATAATTTCAAATGAAGCACCTAAATGGTTCCCGAAAATAAATAGAAAAGGTTTCACTATTTATACCCAACGATTATAATAAAATAATAAAAATCCTATAATATTGATTTGTTTAAAAAATATATAGTTTAGTATCCGATATGATCCTATGGGAAAATAATGTTATTAAACGTTCAAAGTTCTATTGAAAAAATCAAGCCCAATTTGATATGGCGAGCTTTTAAAAAAGCTCATTTCTAATTAAAATGTTTATCAGTTAAACCTTTTATTTAGCGTAATTAGCATAATGTAAACAAAAATATAATCAAATCAAATATAAATAATAATTTGCATGATTTATACAAAATACATGTTATCGAAGTACATGCATATGTAAAAATAATAAAATATATATAATGTAACATTCACACTGCATACATACAAGAAAGGCCATTAAAGATCAAATAATCTTTATTTTAATTTGGTTGGTGATGATACATACAATGTTTATTATAATGTATAATATTTATTATTATTTATTACGTTAGGTGACGGATTTTAATGCGGCTTTCGTCAAAGAAATGTTTAGGGGGAAGGTTTTATATGTACCTTTGTTATGTACAAATAAATATGATAGGCAAGAACAGCCAAGAATATCAACTTTCCTAAATGAAAAAACAAGAGCTTTCCTATTGTGTTCTCCAATCTGTGTGAAGCCGAGACGGGTAGCTACTAAATAACAAAATATCCTTTCATAATTGTAACACTTATAGGTATCTATATATCTATGCAGTTTCAGACTAATTTTAAAATTAAAAAGGACTTATATAAATGTCAGGTAGAGGTATCAATAAATAATTAAATGTAATCTACTTTATAAGTTATTACTGATCAAATTGACTAGAGATTCCACCGTAATATTAAGAATAATAAAACCATTTTCTAAATTGACTATAAAAAAAACAACAAAATTTTGCTAATCGAACCTAGCGACGCGGCGTTATAAGTTATAAGGCTTGGAATAACTTATGATATTTTTTTTTATAGATTAGAATTTCCTGACATTGTTACGATTCAAGGAAATGTTTACGATTCGTTTACTGATCTCGCATTTCCTTCATCTATTGTTTTAATACTGTAGATACTATCATATTACTAATTTTCGTTCAGAAATATATAAAATTCAATATTGAATATATTGGCGATATATTTAGTTTGAAATAATATAAAATTCAATATAATCAATGGCGATATATTTTAATATGAAATAGCAAATTGCCGAGTATATCAATATTTATATAAAGTCGTAAACGAATATTTATTTTTTAAATACGAATTATTATAAACTATTTTAATGTAGGTTAATTAAAAAACGATTCATATGTATGTATTTAATATCTTAAGAACATATTAATCATTATTTGTGTAGAGCATGTTGATACCGTGGCTTCATATACCTACCCTGTAACTCAACGTTTAATAATTTTCGACATTTGTTCTTTCTTCTTTCTTTATATAATTATAAGTAATTTCTTTAAAACATCGATATAATATCATTGAATCGATTATATCGTGGTTTATACTCGTATTTTAGTAAACATTTAATAGCCATTCTGGAAGAACTTATTTCGTATCTTACTTGGGAAATAACAAAAATGTTATTTTCGGTTGTAATTATTGTTGGTGATTATTTTAATTATGTTTCCTAGATAATGCTCAAGGCTAAATTTAAAAAACTAACCAATAGCATTCCATTGACTTTGACTTATATTATATACTACAATATTAGTCAATGGGTATCCCACTAAGAATTTGAGGTTAAAATATATACTAATTAAATATATATATTAAGTATATAAATATAAGACAATCAATGAAATGCCAATGACCACAGCGATCTTCGATGTTATTCATTACGTATCGCAAGTATAATCGTGATTACACGACTTATACTCGCAAGTCTGGTGTCGCATCGTTGGTTTCAACACATGTGTGAATCCTGCTTCTTGCAAACATAAATATCTTTGTATTTAAATAAATACATAGTAATACTTAAACCATAAATATCTAAAAAGATTGTAAGTATTATAATAAAGAATCATGTTATTCAAACTTATTTCTTATTTATTTATTTAGGTAGGTACTTATTATTAAATATTCTGTACCTGTGTTTATAAATACAGATAAAAAAATATTTGATTGCCCTTTTTTAATAAAACTTCATTTATCATATTAAAATTAAAATTGTACCTATATTTGTCATTGATAATGTGGCCAGTGCGATTCTATATTATTTTAAATTTGGAATAATAAAAACGAGTTAGTTTTCCCTGGAGAAATATCTAGACTAGCGTATTATAATGTACACGGTCTATGTAGATGAACAATAAAATACCCCACGACAATCGCTGCATTGTCGAACTGAATGCGAAATTAATACCGCGCTTTTGAGTACTTACATAAGCCTTGCAATTACCGGTATCGCTTTTTACAAATCATCGCATATATTTTTTGCAGTACTTTTGACACGTGCACCCAATGTATTCCCCCTTTTTTATGCATACGTATTTAGTATTTTAGATTGCTAAGTGTTTTGTACGATAATTTTAAAATTATTAAATTGATATTCGAATTTCAAAATTTTATATATTTTTTGAATTAGTAGGTTCGTCCAAATCTTTATGACATTTTCTGTAATTATCTTGCTTATTCGATTGATAAATAAATACGAAATTATTATCAATATTTGGTAGAAATAAAAGAAATATTTGGTATCGAAATTAGTCCAATTGAATAAAAAATAAATACACCAATTTCAATACTTAAAAAAAACGGTCATAGGTACATCCACGTTTTGAAACTTAATAGAAAACAAAATGTTTTTATTTTATACTGTGTGATTATTGTCTTTAAAATCGTAGTAAACGATCATAATTTCGTTAATATGTTAATAATTTATATCGCCATTGAAGATCCAAAAAATTTTGATCTCAAAGAAATAGATTTAAATATATGTTGCATATAATGCAATTGCGTGGACAACCATGGGTGTATTTATATATGTATTTGCTACAATATGAAACAAAGGAAAGATCATCAGAAAACGAAGCATTAAAGCTCCGCCTACTTCTATCCGATCATTGTCTGGACGAATATTACAGAGTGAATCATCTCAATGCACTATTAACAGCAACATGTGCCATATTACATACATTAATAAGCACAGTATTCTATATTTCGAGAACAGATAATGCAAACTATATCAAAAATATAAAACGCGTGCACTATTTAAAAAAAAATTTAAAAAAAAAATTTTTGTCCGTATTACTAAAACCAGTTTTCAAGATTCAACTTTGACTAACTGTATTACTTAAATATAAAATATTATTTTTAAATAATAACTTGCTAAGTATGATATGTCAACAGAGAAAGATATATAATGACAATATATTTATTGTACATTAATGCACATAACTGTGGAGCTATGAAAGTACGTTTGTTTAAAATCAAAATCTATTTTAATATTATAAACGAGAAAGTAATTCTGTCTGTCTGCTGCTGGGGACAAACAAATGAATTTGATGAATTTGTTACGAAGCAAGCTTGAACTCCAAGGAGGTAGAATATGACTTTTTTATTTCTAACCCCAAAACACAAGCAAAGGCGCGCGCGACTTAGTCTCTTATAGATTAGTCTCTTATAAATTATTTTTTTAATCATGGTCGCTGTGAACTCTGGTATACATCGGAAAGAGGCGAGACTGGTCTGCGGTTAAAATACATGATTCATACACGATGAACTTAGAATGATAATAGTTTATTTTTTAATGCTCAGACCAATTACGAAACATTAAATTTTAATAATACAGATTATAACTAAATTCACTAAATAATCCTACATGATTAATTTTAATCGAAATACATTTGTTTTATATTCATATTATCTTGTGATTGTTAAATTGTATATATAACTATTATTACCTACGAAGAGGGTTTAAAAACTTTGGTTCATTAGGCTGTGCGTGTGAACTAAAAGTTGACAAACCCAAAAAAAGACTTTTATGATAAATTATGCCCTAAATCATTACAAATAATTTAGTATAGTTGGACAAACATTAATGACGACCTCCGTGGTCGAGTAGAGTGCACCGGTCTTCATTCACCGGTCGTCATCACCTCGGAGTGGCGTACACTCCGAGGTCCCGAGTTCGATTCCCGGCCGAGTCGATATAGAATATATTGGGTGGGTGTTTGCGGTACTGTCGTTACTTTTGATTTTCCATTATAAAAGTGCTTCAGATTTTGTCCAATATGTATTTATTTGTTTGTTATACTAAAAACTATATAAAAGGAAATAAATTTAAATTAGGTAGAGAATAGTTGACAGTAAATTTGAATATCTTATAATTTAAATAAAAAAATTCGAATTGTTTCCGTAGAAAGGGTGTCATCGAATTCTCTAATTTTCATGGTGCTTTATAAACTCCAGGGAAATTAGTAATCCTTAATTAATTAATAATATAATTAATAACTCGACAAAATAAAAGACTCTGCGTGACCAAACTCATCTGCACAAAATTGTTGCTTAATGGAATTGAAGTTAAGGTTACTGACCGGTTGTGATAGACATCTTAATAGGTATTCAAAGCTATAAAGAAATTTAACATGTAATAATTATTGAATAAAATTATATGATATGGTGCTACCAATTTATCAAATAAACTATCTACAGACATCAGTGTAATATAAATTGTTCTGTTCCCGATTGAATGGTGGGTAAATCAGTGCCAAAAGTATAAAAAAGTAAAACGTGTACTCCAAAATGGAAAAATATTTTTGATGTAATAGATAAACGGTACATGAGTCACCTGATGTTCAGCGGTCACCACCGCCCTTAGAAATATTAATCATCCCTTAGGTACTTCACCAATGCCCCAGCAATCTTGGGAACTGAGATGGTGTGTCCCTTAATTGTGCATGTAGTTACACTGCCTCACTCTACCATAAAAAATATCAACAACAACAACAACAGCCTACAGGCTGTTCCCACTGCTGGGCTAAAGGCCTCCTCTCCCTTTGAGGAAAGGAGAAGGTTTGGAACATATTCCACCACGCTGTTCCAATGCGGGTTGGTGGAATACACATGTGGCAGAATTTCTATGAAATTTGTCACATGCAGGTTTCCTCACGATGTTTTCCTTCACCGCTGAGCACGAGATGAATTATAAAGACAAATTAAGCACATGAATCAGCGGTGCTAGCCTGGGTTTGAACCCACAATCATCGGTTAAGATGCACGCGTTCTAACCACTGGGCCATCTCGACTCTTAAAAAAAAAAACAAAGCAAAGGATTTCTGCTAAGTTAAACATTTATGTTGTTAGTAGTATTTTATATTTCTTGCAGTGTAGCCACGTCTTTCCATAACCATATTATTAGCGAGTATTAAAAAAACCTTCTATTTAATTTTACGATAATAATGACTGCAACTTATTTTTACAATAAGGTGCAACTAGAATTTTGGGTACATTGCTTGAAGCAGACATGAAATAATTTAAACTCAAATACTTTTCTTTTGTTATGAAACATCAGCAAATCATAAACCAAAATGCTTGTATAAATAATTTACGATGCAACGATGTTCCATGACTAAATAAACCACGAGTTGATTTGATTATACTTGTACTACACACTCGACTTCTTAAATGGGGAGATGTTTTATTTTTAGTCCATGATAAACACGACACGATTCTTGTTACTGTGAATCATATTTAGGAAACATCGTAAGTCCAAATGAATTACAGCAATTAAAATATCAGCTAAAATAATGCTTGGAAAAATTTACACAAAAACTAAATAAACTTTATTCAAGTGGGCTTTTACAGGCACTTTTGAATCGTCATTTAACAATTAAGTGAAGCTACCAATAATACTACTACAATAAGAAGTAACTGTATAAAAGCTAAAATGGATCAGTTAATGTGATTATGCAAATAGTAATTTTTCATGAATCTCGTGTTGGACAGTGGAGATTAATATCGGTGTATGGTATACGTGTTCTGTCAACAAGTATACTCCAATCCAGGATAGAGGTAGAAGGGACTTAATTAAAAAGAGACAGACGATGTATCAATTAAATAGTAAATATTTTTTTTTAAAGAGAGAGCACAAAGGAGCACTTCATTTCGGCCAATTGTTTAAAAGGTTTCGAATATCTACATAATTAATCATGTTACCAATAGATAAATAATATCCACGTCTATATGTGTAGGTACTATTTGTTCATCATTAAATGTTGACATAAAACAAACCAACGTAATTAAAACCGGCTAATAACATTTTCAACGAAACTGTCCTTTATTTAGGGCTGAGTCGAGGACCGTCTGACGTCACCATGAAACATGAGACAGTTGTAGGAATAAGGTTAGTTAGTGCTAGCTCTTGTATCCTGGAAGGGGGACAGTTGATATCATCACTTGGGGAGAGTTTTTAAATAAAAAGGAAATTTAATATCTATATCAGTTTTCTCAAATGTTCTATTCATTACTGCATAACACTACATATAATTGCAAATAATATAATAAAATATTTTTTTTATTATATAGGTAGACGGAGATACCTGATTACCATCAGTGGTCACCACCGCCCATAGACAATAGCGCTGTAACATATATTAACCATTCCTTGCATCGCCAATGCGCGACAACCTTGTAATCTAAGATGTTATGTCATTGTGCCTGTAATTACACTGTCTCACTCATCCTTTAAACCGTAAAACAACAATACTGTACTGCTATTTGGCGTTAGAATATCTGATGAGTGCGTGATATATATACAGAAGAACTTTCACTAACAACAACAACAACAGCAGCAACAACAACCTGTAAATTCCCACTGCTGGGCTAAAGGCCTCCTCGCCCTTAGAGGAAAAGGTTTTGAACATATTCCACCACGCTGTTCCTATGAAATTTGTCACATGCAGGTTTCCTCACGATGTTTTCCTTCACCGCTGAGCACGAGATGAATTATAAAGACAAATTAAGCATATGAATCAGCGGTGCTTGTCTGGGTTTGAACCCGCAATCATCGGTTAAGATGCACGCGTTCTAACCACTAGGCCATCTCGACTCACTAACACTACCAAGTAAAATATTACACAAAAAAAAGAAAAACCTTTGTGGAAATGTTTTTGAATCGTCGGCGACATTATAAGTCGCATGAAAGTTAAAGCGACTTATAATGTCTACCCTTTGACCAACCCTCCTGAAAACCTATACCTAGGGTGGACGTCTGCTACTTCCCACTCGAAACATTAATTTTCGACGAAATTTAGGGTGTGGACACACAGCTCTGTTACAAAGCTGAAGTTAATTTAATTAATTTCGATAATTATTGGAAGTTTCACACTTTTACGATATTAAAAAGAATAAAAGCAACAAATAAATAAAAATATAACATATATTTTATTGTTATAGATGTATGATGTATGATGTTTTATTGCTAATATTTACCCAGTGGTCGAAATTCCTCCATAACCGATATTAAACATTTGAGGAAATGATTTGGCACGTTTAAATAAAACCCGTGCCGTTGCTACCGGTGACCACGAACACTGCAAAGTGCTCGAAACGTCGGGATGTTTAAAAATTATTAATATACGCGATTCATCCGTTATAATTAGTTTTATTTAAATGTGTAATAATCGCGAAAATTTAAGACAACATTATGATTTGGCACGTTTCGATTATTTTTTATTTTCATTTTTATTATATTAATAATACTAAACCAATAGCTACCAAAAATGAAACGGTTGACAAACAGAGAAGCATTGTGTCCTGAATTATTTTATCTTTCCCTATTTAAATATAGAACTCAGTTAAAAAATATATTCAACTGTGGCTGTAGGAGATTTCGCAATTCATCTGGACAATAGATGAAAGCGAATCTATCAGGCAACACGATGGCCCCACAATGGCGAATACCATGAAGATTTCTTTTGTTGCCTTTTGCTTCTTATTGATATCTCTGCTAATGAGAAAAACGGAACGAACTAATTTAAACCCGAGACACTAATAAGCTTCAAGTCTCCACCATTTTTTTCTTTCAAGTAAAATGTGTATATTACAAGTTGTATTCTATGTAATATTCTGTCTTTTTTTTCATATTGTAAATAGTCTCGAAAGTACTATAGTATATGTATATTAATCCTTCCTCACTCACTTCAAATCGTAATAAAATAATACAATACTGATTATTGCTGTTTAGCAGCAGAATATATGATGAGTGTTATTCTCTAAGAGTTAAATTCGTATCTCACTCGTGAAATATCGATAACTTACGTGGTGAGCTATTTTGAATTTGAATTGTATGTGTAATTTATATCCTTTGAATGTAATAAATGTAAAAATTTCGCATATCAAATTTTAAAATTCGTGATCGTGTTCAGCTATGGCGAATGATATTCTAATAAATTTACTAGAACATCATTGGCTATGACTCGAGTATCGAGTTTGTTTTTTCAGAATAATCTTTTATTATGACTATTATTCAACATCGGCTACACTAATTCATATTTATTTATGTTTAACAAGTATTTATTTAAAATCACATTTAAAATGTTAGGGTTTAATCTCGAAGCTAATTCAGCTTCCATGTTCTACAAAATCTATTGAACACATTTGGCACAAAGTAGCTGTGAATATTACGTAAAAGTAATAGCGAGTCCAGATAAGGATAACTTTATCCATAAAAAGCAGAGCTATGACTGGACATAAAAGTGTAAATTAACAAAGGAATGATTCAGTGTATCATCTTGCATTTTTTAATGTTATTTTACTTTTTGTGTATAGCAGTCGACGAAGAAAACTAGTGAGTGCAATGACCCTAAGCCATGACTATTACTTGCAAACATGTAATAACAGAGGCGGCTTATGAACGTTTTGAGACTAACGATTGGGATGGTTAAAATAATCGTCGTTTAGGTTTTTCCGTCATTTCATACACCATATAAATATAGATTTGTTTTAAAAAAATACTATTCAAGTTTTGACTTTAAAAACAATTTTGAGAATAGATATGCGTCTAGTGTAATGAACATTTATTAATGTCATTCGTGTAATACATACTTAATAAATACAACATATCATACAACAAGGGGTACACCCCTGATCGTGTTGTTTTAAGTAACCCTATAGCTTTTTAAGAAAGGGATGGGCAGGGAAGTCTACTTCCCTTGCCGATAAACACATAAATGAAACCTGTTGTACAACATACTATGTCTGAGTAAGCACTTTAGTAAGAATAATAGTCAATACAAATTAGAAATACATTTATTCGAGTTAAGTTAGTATTTTAATTAACATAAGAATTTAGTCTGAATTGGTTTCGCATTCTGAATATTAGTCTGATTCTAAATAATTTCGTGAAAAACATATCAATTAATTATTGAAAAGTAAATCATGAAAGTAAAATGAAGTTTGAATAAATTTACAAGTGCAACAATTAATCAAATCGTGTCACACAACAAGTGATCGTGACGGGAATGCATTCTTATCCCGGTGCATCGTAATTCAAATCAGTGCTAAAAATAACGTCAGTCCTCTTGTCAGACATTTCAAGGAATTAAAATTATAACTATTTCATATTTAAACTATGAAAGATTAATAAATCTTTCGTAATAATTTGATTTAATATTATTATGAATGAATTACTTTACAGTTGTTTTTTTTCTTGTAAGAGTTCAATGTAAGAGTTTGGTCATTTAGTACCGGAGCTTATACATAATATACGATATGAAGTATATGAGGAAGACCAGGAATAGATACACACACAGGTAGGCACATCTGGGCAACGAGAGACACGCTCGAATGCGCAGGATTGTGCGACTCTACATTCTCTAGGCTTTGATTTATCCAAGCCTGTACACGAAGTAGCACAGTGGCTTGCGCGTACACTTCTAAACTTAAGTAAATTCTTGTAAAAGCACTGTAATATAAGGTTATCTTTAAATTAAGGCCATATTTTTGATGATAAGGAGTAAGAAATTATGTACTCTTTTACATGTATCGATCAGTGCTTACAATGCAGGCAATTATCGATCTATATAATGGTAAATTTGACTTATTCAAACTGAAAAACGAAATAGTACAAAATCAATATAACCCATTAACAATATAATAGAAATACACGGCCCATTTAATCTATAATAGTTTCAGTACGTTTACGTGTATAGCAAGTAAAAATCGGAGAGGGTACGAGGTGGTACCATTGCCTTGCATCATCAATCAAAGGCTCTATGAAATCTATAGCTTTTATTTCTATAATATCTATTCTTATTATAAATGACTTTTGGATAGTACAATATAAAGTGAAAGTGTTGAATAAAGAATACAATTTGATAGCTAAATTAACATTTCCTTAAACCCTTTAAAATACTGACATTGAGATTTGCTTAACATATACTTATATGGCATTCTCCCTCGCCGTTGAGACATATAATTTCAATCATATAACATAGAAGTAATAGATTAAACCTATAACGTCACTAGTTCAGAGGGCGCGTAAAATAATTGTTTCAAAATGTCACCGTTACGTCGTTGGTATTATTGTGATCACTACATCATATGAAACAAAGTGGCTTACCACTCTCTCTATGTATAGGTCCTTAGATCTTTAAAATTATGCAACGGATTTTGATGCGGTTCTATAGTATATTTAGTATCAGCATTGCACCCATGCGAAGCTGGAACGAGTCGCTAGTAGATAATATAAATAACGTATATTGAATTCGTAGTCACTCAAATTCAACTAATCGTTTATGGGTGGGTCATAATGAATACATAGCCAATACATACTTTATCAAAGAGCGATTTTGGGGCTCAAACAAATTTAAGAGTAAATACTATTAAAGTACCAAATAAAATAAACAAAATTATCCGTCCTAAATCTTTGAACTCACATAACAAGACTTTACAGATGCGTGGGATTGTAATTGTTATAGTTTTACGATCTTGTCTCGTAATTGGAAAAATACACCCACTTAATTGGTTTAAAATTGATTACGGTCGATTTATTTTACACCATTTAAGGAGTTAAACGGTAAATTGATGTAAGAAGCTTAATTAACGACGTGGATTAAAAGAAACAAGAGTTTTGAAAATGTTTTTTGTCAAGGGGACATAAAAAGATAGAACAAAAAAATTATAGGCGGATTGCACATAACTTGGCAACGGGGTAGGTTAATCAATCTATATTAATATTATAAATGTAATTCTGTCTGACTGTCTGTACTTTCACGACCGCTGAACAGAATTTCATGAAAATTGTTACGAAGCAAACTTGAACTCTAAAGAAAGTTCATAGGCTACTTTTTTGCCTGAAACAAGATAACCAATACTCTAAAACGCAAGTGAAGCCGCGAGCGGCTACTAGTATTCATATATTTTGACACTATAAGAAATATAAGTATTACTTAAAATGTCACGTGTAAGTAAAGATTAGCATCTATTTAACACAATAACATGACGATTTAAAGGAGGAGAGTTATATTAGTTGTCGCGCTTTAAATTTCCTGCTAATTAAACAAGTCTCAATAAACGTTCTATAGCGATCGAGTACTAGTTTCGTTTTTTATTTCATTGAAAAAAATATTGAGAAGCCGATTATAGTAATCGTTGATAGCGAACGCTACGCTTGAGAAGTTCCAAACAAAAGGTTCGGCTGTGCCGATAGTTGTGATACAGCTACGTGACCAGCATTGGAGCATTTCTTTGAGGTGATAGATGCTAACTAATCTTGATACTTCATTCATATATAGTTAATCGTAATTTAAATTGTTTATGATTTTAAATATTATATTATTATGAATTTGGACAAATTATTTAAATTTATTAAATAGCAAAGATAAAAAAGTATTTTCGGTTTTCTATCATAGAAACGTACCTTGACTATTTTGACTCGGAAACAGACAGTTTTGATACATTTGTAATCAATAATAATTTCAAATTATGTTTTTTTACCTTTTGGAACTTCAAGCAATACTTTATTAAAATATAAAGGAAGGTAATGATTTGTATCATGAATGTTTACTGATATATATTTCTGCTATGAATTTTCATTAATACTTTTTTAATAGTTAAACATACGCCTAGACACCTAGTCTGTATAGATTATATGAAAATATACAAAAAAATGGCACGCCTATTAGTCTACGCCAAGCTATTTTTACACGCTATCATAGTGTGAAATTACAATAGTGAATCAAATTTGTGATCGTCTGGTATACTATAATTACTATAAATCAGTTGATATCAATAGTAAATCAAACATAAACACGCAGAATGCGTGCATCGAACTCATCAAGCATCGGGTACAAACACAACTCTGTAATGGCATATTGGAATATTTCATTAACCCTATCCTCCCCACAAACATAAAAAGTTAGCACTGAAGTCGTTTAACTAACATAAAAGCCTCGTAAATGTAGTTTTTTTCGACCGTGTCAGTATTAATAAAAAGTAAAATTCATGTACGAGATCGAATTACATTTAGTATGCAAATGAATGTAGCAGTACCAAAATGTTATGCAAAATTTCAGAACAATCTGTGTTTTGGCAATCGCTTAAAATTCAGTTACAAGATACCCACACGTACTAAAAAGATCCGTAAAAATACCGTAAATAATCCGCTTTATTTTGTTTTATTAAGTATATTTCTGATTTTTCCAAGTTGAAATATTACTCCCATTGTTATCAAGGGTTCAAAAGAAATTAATTAGTTGTCCTTTTAGCAATAAGTATTAGTTTTAAATCGATATAAAAATCGTTCATTTCAAATGAAACAAAAATCTCGATTAATATAATTACTATGCTGTACCGGTTACATAGAATAGTATGGATATTTAGATTTCCAATTACCATAGCAAAATACCTTGTTAATAACGTTAAGAGATACATATAACAAATCGTATGATCGCTGAAGTGTATCGTGAAACAATTCATGCGTAAATACACACATTAATCATTTGACAAATGAATCGAGATCGTTTGACTCCTGACGTTCGGTTTCTGGAGCACCAGGAAGTATAAATAATATTGTCTATCGTTAAACTGAAATCAAAATGAGACTCAATACGAGACGATATTACCGTCTTAACTTAAACAATAAAATCGATGGGTTTTTTCTCGCATTAAAACATATAAGACAACTTTTCTTTTTTTTCATTACAAATTATTTCAAAGCGATGATATCGCGTACTGTGTACGTTCGAATGTTATAGTGAAAAACCAATCTTTAAATGTAAGGATTACCAACGATTAATTTGAGAAAATGGCTTCGTATAAAAACTTATAGTCTACTATATTTTAGTATGAAAACAGTTATTATGACTATTTCTTAGAAGACACATGCTATCGCTGTACTTTCTATGATACTAAATATATTTGAAAAGTTCTGCATATTGTCTTGACGTAACTCCTAAGGTTGTTGTAGCGTTTGTTGTAGAAGCGTACGAACATTTTTTAGATAAAAACAAAATAATTCAGCCATTTTGTACACATATCTACAAATTATAATATACAAACATTCCTCGTTTATCGCTCGTTCTATTAGTCAACTGTATCAAAATTAATTGAGTCACTTAAAAGAAGCAAACGAGATACTGACAGAAACTGTATTAAGACTGACTTTGTTTTATATTATTTATAGAATAAACATTAAAATTCAGCTGAAGTATCGTCTAATTTCAACTTTTATTCAGCTAATAACAAAAAATAATCATGTACAAAATATGTCTTAATTTTTTTATTACGTAACAGAGATTACATTTTTATGGTTCATAGGAAATTTGGTCGATACATTATGGATATTTCTAACCATCTTTAGCCGAGATGTGAAACCAAAGCGAGCACCACTAAACTATCATGTGCTAACTTAGTTTCTATAATACATCTAGTGTTCTACGGCTGAAAATCAACAAGCATTGGAGTAGCGTGGTCGATTCGGTTCCAATCGTTCTTCTAATCGGAGAAGTGATTTTCAGACAAAAATGGGACATTTAAAGGTTTTTAATAAAATATTATAGGTAGAATAAAGTACAATGAATTTGTTCAATGAAAAGTACCTAATTATTCAAATATAATGGAAGGCATACCTACGCTAATACGAAGGCAATTACATGAAAGTCCTGAATAAAACGTGACACGTCGCAGTTAGGTCGGAGTGAATCGTAAATTCTTTACAATAACCACAATTGTGCGTCAGCTTTCGACTAATAAAGGGAGCTCTTTGTGAATATTCGTTACTGCGAAACCTTTGAAAAAATATCATTTGTGTGATGAGAATTCATTAATATTGTTAATAGAACGAATTATATTTTTAATAGGTACATAGTCATGCTATGATACAGTCCTTACCCCACTTAGTAATGTCGAGGGAAACGAATTATTTTTATAGAAATAAGCACTTAGTATTCTTGTTAAAACATTAAAAGCAAATAAATCAGTTGTATTGCAAAATTAATTATAAAATAACACTTTGTGGAATGTGAATACGAAATGACACGGATAACGGTTGGGAACATTTAAGAAAACGGGCTTAATACTTATTTCTCAAAGTTCCCGATGTCCATGGGCGGCGATAGGTACTATCCATAGGAAGCCTATTGGCCCTTTATCAAAAGCCTACCTTTATCAAAATTAATAAAACATTTATTATAAGCGATTAACTAAATTACAGTTGCAGTTTCTACGTAGATAATTCTTTCTATATCCTAATTAGTACAATTTCTTTACAGAGGGAATGCATCTCAGTCCACATTGGCCAAGCTGGTGTTCAGATCGGTAATGCTTGCTGGGAACTATACTGCCTGGAACATGGCATTCAGCCCGACGGTCAGATGCCGTCCGACAAGACCCTGGGCGGAGGAGATGACTCTTTCAACACCTTCTTCAGCGAGACAGGCGCTGGAAAACACGTCCCTAGAGCCGTGTTCGTAGACCTTGAGCCAACTGTTGTCGGTAAGTTTAAATCATAAGTTCAATCAACTTCAAATTAATGGTGTTTCTCAATAATAAGCAGCATCTACCCCTAGCATGTAGCTTAATAGATCTTTAACAGCATAGTCTACTAATCAGTGGAATAATAGTCGAATTAATACTTCCATATTAATAATTATTCCATATCAAAGGGAAATGCTGCTAGCATTCTTGCCACCATTCCACGCGGTCAAGATTTATACAGTAACTGGTTTTAGTTCATATTTGTTTATATATATTTAAGCATTTAATGTTGTTAATTCCTATAATAAATGTCAAAATACTTCCATTTATCTTCATATTGACCAAAGATGGCTAGTTTCAAGTTCACGGACAATTTTTACACGTATTCGAGTATCTGCCAGGAATCATCGAAGCGGCTTAGTAAAATAAGTTCTTAACCTTAACAGGATAGAAGCAAACGCTTTCTTCTTTTGCTCGCTTATATTGAATAATATAACCTCTTGGTGGTAGGGCTTTGTGCAAGCCCGTCTGGGTAGGTACCACACACTCATCAGTTATTGTACCGCCAAATAATAGTACTCAGTATTGTTGTGTTCCGGTTTGAAGGGTGAGTGAGCCAGTGTACAGGCACAAGGGACATAACATCTTAGTTCCCAAGGTTGGTGGCACATTGACGATGTAAGGAATAGTTCATATTTCTAACAGCGTCATTGTCTATGGGTGATGGTGACCACTTACCATCAGGTGGCCCATATGTTCGTCCGCCAACCTATACCATAAAAAAAATACTATAGTGTCACGATTAGATTATTATTTTTATGGTCTGCTATTACTATCAAAGCGTTTATGATCTTTTGAATATATACTGTTACAATAAGTATGTAATATAAAGTCATACTACACGCAAGCCATCTTTATTTATTTTAAATAAATACGTTTGAAGACGCAGCGTGGCTGAGAGCTGGAATTAATTGTACTGAGATTGAATCAGACAAAAACCTACGCGCAAATTATAATCTAAGGATGATTGTAAACGACAGAATATTATTTATATAGTATTAAATTAATTATAAAATGTTTTATAAAATGTCTTACAAACCTTTTACATAGAGAAATTGTCTTTGACTGAGAAACATAGGTATATTTTTTTATCTTTATGTACCTACTCATAATATAAGTGCAAAGCCGTCTATTATTCTTTTACGACAAAATACTCTAATAATAATAAAAAAATAAATACATGGCCCATGTTTTGCCTTACGTACATTTTTACCCAATCGCTAATTGGGAAAAAATCACTAAATAACATGTACAACGAGAGCAGAGCTGACGAGACGGTAAAATTAGAGGAGAACAATCAAAGAAGCTACTAATAATGTAATCTGTAAAGTAGGAACACATTTTCAACATTTGGCCCTATGTACGATGTATCATGCTATGTATCATTAAGAAAGTTGACATCAATGAATTTCTTGAAAAACATTAACTTAGAAAATATTGTAAGCAAAAACTATTACATACACATACAATTTTTACAATTTAGTTTTTGTAATGTAATAATTAAAATTAAATCTGTGGACGAGTGGGTTAAACAAACGCCCGTAAATATTACGATTATGGTGACATCGAAGCTCCAGCTTCGATCAAACAGTTCAAAACGCAAATGTACAGAAGATCCCTTTCCTAATACAAAACATGCTTATTTATATATTTCTTGAACAAAGAGAAAAGAAACAATTTAGCGAATTATTGTTCATGATTTGATCGCAGGATGTAATCTGCCTTAAATCTTTCAAAACCTCGTTGAGGAGATATCCGACGGGCATCGAACCCGCAAGTGCCCCGTTATTACAGCGTACCGTGTCATTACATCCAGACTTACATTATACAACTCCAATAGATACACTAAATTGTTTATGTATCTAACAATCTACGTATACATATATAAAGTAATAAGAAATTATTTGATCATATATATAAATAAGTTACACATAATCAATTTATATACTTAAAGTAACAGCCTGTAAATTTCCCACTGCTGGAATAAGGCCTCCTCTTTCGTTAAGGAAAATATTTGGAACATATTCCACCACGCTGTTCTAATGCAGGTTGGTGGAATATAAATTATATACTTAATTTAGTATATTGCCTGAACGCACCGCAATGGCTCTTTATCTTAAAAACACGCTTTTCGTAGAAGAATGAGATCAATTGAATAGACAATCAGCCGTGAAATAGGATTTCTGAAGTCTGTCTGTGCTTAATTTAAAAATACTTATTTGATTGAAATTTGTTTTGATCTATTTTTACGACGACCTCCATGGTCGAGTGGTGTGTACACCGGTTTTCATGGGTACGCCACTCTGAGGTCCCGGGTTCGATTCCCGGCCGAGTCGATTTAGATTACCATTAGTTTTCTATGTTGTCTTGGGTCTGGGTGTTTGTGGTACCGTCGTTACTTCTGATTTCCATAACACAAGTGCTTCAGCTACTTACATTGGGATCAGAGTAATGTATGTGATGTTGTCTCATATATATAATATAATATATTTTAGTTTTTTTTTTTACTTAATTAATAAAGATCAATGTGAAAATAATTGAAGTTCATTAATCTGCAAGTCTTTTTTAATCCTGCTGGTGGTAGAGCTTAGTGTAGGCCCGTTGTTCTTTTTATATTTTAGTTCTTTACTGGCCTAGTTGAATACAATAGCTTTCCCCGTTGTCTAAGAACGTTTTAATCACTTGTTATATTATTAAAAAAAGGTAACGATATAAGTTCTATAACGATATTATCTATGAGCAAAGATATATTACTACATTGAAAACCAACTCACGGGCTTATGTTGAAAAAAAGTGTTTGTATTTTGCTTCCGTCGAGTACAGAAATATCGGAATATTCACATAAAAAAGTGAAGAGAATTCTCGCGCTAATTGTTTTAACACTTTCTGCATTCGCGTAGTAAGCTGCTATAAAATTACATACATACCGCTATTTGAAAAATGCATACGCAATGCACTTTGTATGTTTTTTTTTCATTATCAAACAATTTGCATACGAGCGTTAGAAATTTAAGCCGATATGCTCGGCCAAGCCGCCATCGCCAGTCAGACGATAATAACGCCAAGTCTATTTTTAACTGAATATCTAAAAGCTCTTATAATTTATAAAATGTAAATGAATATATAAATAGCTAAGGGATTAAGATGGCATCACTCGGTGACTTGGCCTAAGAAGCAAATTTTACTTAAAAAAAAAGTTATACTGTCAGTTTTCATTTTTCTGGCTGAATGAAAATAGATCCTTTTCTTAGTACAATTAATACAGTATATATGTAAATTATATGAAAAATAAATTAATACACAAACTGCAAATAAATAAAGTCTAATAACATTAACGTATACATAAAAGTATTTTTTTCGAAACATGAATATGTTAATACAAGAAAAACCTTTTAACGTAAATTAACGTATTCACAACACACCCACTAACGTAAAATTATATTATAATATTCATATTAACTATTCTATTACTGATTCTCTGTCACACCCAAACCGTATAGTCTTCCGCCAAATACACATAAAAAAAAAAACATAAATTTGGATGGTTACAAATTTATCGATCCATTTGATTAAATAAAGCAATAATTATTCTATCCTTGGAAATGCCACAGATTGCCACAAATTTTGAAGAAAACATTTTTTTTTTATAGAAAGAGTTTTATCATTATCTAGGACAAAGGAAAAATTGAATATAATAATAAGTGGTCACCACCGCCCATAGAACTTGCTAATGTGAGAAATATTAATAATTCAATACCCAGTTTTTATGTTATCTGTAAAACGGATACATTGTGAAGGTTAGCAGTTACATCTTCCGTTATGACGATAACTTTTAATTAAAGAACATTTCACTTTATACACAATACAATGTTAGCTTATATTATTGATATCGATTACAATTAAATGAAAGAATTGTACATAATGTGCATGAATAATTATTGTCGCATTAAGACTCTAGTCTCACACATATTAAATACGAACATAAGACAATTTATGATAAAACTTAATATTAGCATTGCATGTGGTTGATTAATAATTTCACTGCAAACTTCTAAAATGACGATTGCTATAAAGGTATCGTAAATACAAAAACAAATTCGTAGAAAAAATATATTACGTAATTTTTCACGTTTCAAGTATATTTTATTATATTATTAATTAATAGATTACAAATATCATAATATAATTTATACAAATTTATTTTAAGGAACTTGTAATGAGTCACGAATAAAGCACGTAAGTATTATCTGTAGGTCAAATCAAAACGCAATTACTTTCATGTCAGTAATTTATATACAAAATATTATTCTGGTGTGACCTCTATAAAAACTTGAATTATAGTGAATATATTTGGCAATAGGAGTTTGTGCAAGTCACTGTGGGTAGGTTCTACCCATTCACAACATATTCTACCGCCAAACAGTAATACTCAGTATTGTTGTGTTCCGGTTTGAAGGGTGAATTACAAGCATAAGGTACATAGCACCTCAAAGGCATGTTAGTTATGCATTGTTTAAAGTGATGGATAATATTTCTTACCGCACCAATGTAGATATATGGACGATTTGATCACATAACTGATAGTTGGACATTTTAAAAATAATGTAACACGAAATCACCATTATGACGTTTGATATTTTCAATTTAAGTATGAATATTTCAGTAACGAGTAACCTTAATTTTTCGATACTTTAACACATAGTAACTTACTATCGTAAAACAATTCTGAGATACATCACTATTGTTTCAGATGAAGTCCGCACCGGCACGTACCGTCAGCTCTTTCATCCTGAACAACTTATCACTGGTAAGGAAGATGCCGCCAACAACTACGCGCGTGGTCACTACACCATCGGCAAAGAAATCGTCGATGTCGTCTTAGATAGGCTGAGGAAGCTAGCTGACCAGTGCACCGGTCTCCAGGTAATATAAGACACTAAACGTAGGTGTCGATATAGCTAATTACATATTTTTAGATAGCTAGTCATTACGGAGTTTCAAACTGATTACTACAATTTAAAAAACGCTTCTACACATTTTAACCGATTTATTAGTTTCATATAATATGTTTTTAAGTTACTTCAAAAAAGGCGGTTATTTTATTAAATAAAATTACATATTTTAAATAAGAGTATTATTCCTTTTAATAAATTATAATACCTGATTGCAGTATTGTATAAAATTATTCTTTAAAAAAAATACACTGTTTATGGTTATGTCTATTATTAGGGATTCCTGGTTTTCCACTCATTTGGAGGAGGCACCGGTTCCGGCTTCACCTCCCTACTGATGGAACGTCTATCCGTCGACTACGGAAAGAAGTCTAAACTAGAATTTTCTATCTATCCTGCACCACAAGTAAGTTCTTCCACTCTATAAATATCTTTTCACCAAAAAGGCTTACCTTAAATTGTATTCATTTTTTTAGCTATTATATTATTCCATCACAGAACATTAATTATAGTAAAGAACAGCAATGTAAATCTGTTTATTTGAAAAGAACAACTATGCGAGTTTCGAGATTCAAAAACTTTTTGTTGTGAAGTTTACTTGAATAAAATTAATTTAATTTGATGGACACAATGATATTCTAATAAACAGATATGTTATATCCATACTAAACAACAGAAAAAAGTGTGCCGCTCCGGGGACCGTTTATTTTAGTTTGTTTTTACATTTCGTTAAAAGTAAAAAGGATAGCTTGATAAAAACAATAAGTAAAAGAGATAACTAGATGTTTTAATTACGCAAAACGTATTACTACGTAATTATGATGTATTATAACGTATTACTATCTAAAACAACTAAAGGCAAACGTCCCAATTAGGACGTTTTCTAGTCTTCACTTTTTGCGCGTTAATAACTAATCTGTTTACTACAACATCATTTGATGGACATGAACAATCAAAACGAAAGTTACTTTAAGTTGAATAGTAAAAATCAATATACATAAGTTTTATCGAAACTTAGTATTTACAATAATCTCTTATTTCATCTTAGGTGTCAACGGCAGTTGTAGAGCCATATAATTCCATCCTCACGACCCACACAACCCTCGAGCACTCGGACTGCGCGTTCATGGTCGACAATGAGGCGATCTACGACATCTGCCGTCGCAACCTGGACATCGAGCGTCCCACCTACACCAACCTCAACAGACTCATAGGACAGGTACCGTGAAAAAACCTTTGGTACAATTAAAAACATGTTTTAATTGTATTTTCTTATTTTAATGTTACTTTCTAGATTGTTATAGCTGTTGAGATTCTATTATTATAAAATAGACGTATATTAAATTATTGTTATGTATATGTAAAATATGGCGGGTATAACATGTATTCCATTGGCAGCATTTTAGATTAATAAGTATATAGGTACATACATTATAGTCAAAGCAGTTCGATATATACAAAAACATATGCTTTTATAGGTACCTCGGTTATTATTATAACTAGATAGAGTATCGAGTACTTTGTAGAAACAAAGTAACTAAAACATACAAGCCAACTTTATCATAGACGACCGCCATGGTCCAGTGATGTGTACACAGGTTTTCATGGGTACGCCACTCTGAGGTTTTCCATTAGTTTTCTATGTTGTCTTTGGTCTGGGCGTTTGTGGTACCGTCGTTACTTCTGATTTCCATAACACAAGTGCTTAGTGCTTAGCTACTTACATTGGGATCAGAGTAATGCATGTGATGTTGTCTCATATTTATTTATTTATTATTTATTTTTATCATCTTGGTTTACGTAACAGAGATACTTGATACTTGCCAGACTTGATACCTTACTAGTAGCCAACTTCGAATTTCATCAGATTGTGTCGTCCATCACGGCATCCCTGCGCTTCGACGGTGCTCTCAACGTGGACCTTACTGAGTTCCAAACCAACTTGGTGCCGTACCCGCGCATTCACTTCCCGCTCGCCACATACGCACCCGTCATCTCCGCGGAGAAAGCCTACCACGAGCAACTCACCGTTGCGGAGATCACTAACGCTTGCTTCGAACCCGCCAACCAGGTATATTATTTCGTCTTTTAAATTTATTTTTGTACAAATAATCAGGAATACATCAAACCGTAAAATGTAGTAAAATTGTCTATGCAGAAATCTCATTCTCTTTTAATAGTTATTGTCTATGATATTTGGCAGTACACCAGCGGGCTCTATGTAGGAATGGGATCCATGTCGAATAACTCTGTCGTAATAGATATACATGGGTGTATTGAATAACAGTTAAGCAAGATGTATAAACATAATACCGATAATGATACATATATTGTACAAATTGGTATAGACGATCAAATGCATTTAGTCGCTTCTGAGAACTTCTTGACATAAAAAATAACTATCAATTTCTTAGTCCAAACTTTTATTTAAATAAGAATCTCGAGCTCATAACCGCATGTAATTGGCCGCTCATAATGTAATTGGTAGGATGCAACAGTTCATACCATTGCAATAAAAAATCAGTTCGGAAGTTCAGATTAATTCAAGATCTCGTTGTGGTGCCAAACAAAAGTTGGTGGCCCGCCAAACTGAGATAACTTGAAGCCATTTTTTACTTCCAATTATATTTATTACCAAATTAGAATTTTTATTTGACTCATTTATATATTTTATTGCGTAATAAATAATTTTTAACTCTTATCTTATTTTAGAGTAAGTAATAAACGCAGATTTAAGAACCACGGATGAAGATGATGAATAAAGTCTAATGTTAGTAGTTTTCTTATCGTCTAAGATTAAACCAGCGCGAAATGCTTTACAATTGGAAGATATAGGTTTCCTAATTGATAATGTTATTTTGTTTTATAAAAGCCAAAACGTCTGCCACGTGTAATAAAACCATACTAATCCTAAAACCAAGTCCAAAGCGCGCTGCATGTTTTGGTAAATATTTTATGTTTTTGGGTTTAGTAGTTTTTCAGTTAAGGAACTCAAAAACTCTACGTGAATAAATATAGAAATGATGTTCTTTTATTAGATATTACTAATGTATAAAATAACTTTTTGAATATTTTCATTAGCAATGGTTTCATTATTTTTTGCAGATGGTAAAATGCGACCCGCGTCACGGCAAATACATGGCCTGTTGTATGCTGTACAGGTATGGAATAAATCTCTTATTAGGTATATAAAGTAGGCGTTTAAACAGCAAATACCAATTAAGAGATAAATTAGATAATTTTAATGAAAATCATAACACTTGATTATCTTTTACTATAGTTAATTACGTAATTGATTTTACTAAAACGTTGCTTACTCTCCTTTATGACAATATATAGTGGCGTATACATGCTAAGCTTACTTGGTAATATTGAGTCATGGCTAGACAAAACCTAAGATAAAGGGAATTCTGATGTGCAAATTATTGCCCAAGTTAATATAACGGTATAACTTTTTGTTAATCATTCAGAGGTGACGTAGTACCAAAGGACGTGAACGCCGCCATCGCTACCATCAAGACGAAGAGGACCATCCAGTTCGTTGACTGGTGCCCCACAGGTTTCAAGGTACTTTAATCGATTTTAACACATAAAATAAAAAATATATTCGTAAAATACCCAGAATCATAATTATTAGATCAAAAATAAATTACCCAAGCCATATCAGAATCAACAAAAAGTTTCTTTTATCGAGTCTCTGAGTTCATTGGCCTTATAATAACTAGTTTTCCTCGGCACTTCAAGAGCAAAATTTGCGCGATAAAAGTATCCACTAAAAGTATATGCTATTCCAGTTTATATAGAAAAATGTTGGGCCAGTTTTTATCTTGAAATTATTAAACAGGTGGGCATCAACTACCAACCGCCGACCGTGGTACCAGGCGGCGATCTCGCCAAGGTGCAGCGCGCCGTCTGCATGTTATCCAACACCACCGCCATCGCAGAGGCTTGGGCCAGGTTACTTACCTTATTTATAATAATCATCTCCAATATTTGGTATATTGTACCAACATTGGACCAACATAAATATTATAGTAATATTTCAACTTGTAAACCAATTTGAAATGCTGTGATAAGTAAACAATTGATAATTCTTATTTCAGTCACTTAGCAAACAGTTTATTTGTTTTAACAATTACTGACATTATTTTTTATATAGCAAAATCGAAGTTCTGTTTCAATTTGTATACTATAGACTACTACTAAGCATTGCACCAACTTACTTATAATCAAAATTTAAAATGCCACTGGTCCCCACTTTTCCGAAAAAAAATACTAGAATTATTGTAAAGTTTCATTTCAAGAATGAGAAAAGTCGACTGTTTTCCAACATGACATTTACTTTTTGTTTTTAGACTCGACCACAAGTTTGACTTGATGTACGCAAAGCGTGCTTTTGTCCACTGGTACGTTGGAGAGGGTATGGAGGAGGGAGAGTTCTCGGAGGCTCGCGAGGACTTGGCTGCCCTCGAGAAGGACTACGAGGAAGTAGGAGTTGACTCGACCGAGGGTGAACTCGACGAGGAGAACGAATACTAGACGGAAACCTTAACCCATATTTGCAGTATCTTTAAATACCATTTTGGTAGATTTTAGAATTTTATGTAAAACATTATGTTATACGCGATAATTTAACAATTTTTCATACAGTGATTTTATACTATATTTTAAGGTAACAAATATTAGTTATAAGGAAAAAGTGAGCTTGTCTGAATGTAAAATTGCTTGTAACAAAGACTTGAAATAAAATTTCCAATTGTGTAACGTAAAGTTTGTGGCCGTTACGATGTGAGAATTTATTTGCAAACGCGCATTTATTAATTATAAAATAAAACGTGATAATATTATCTAATATGCTGATTGGAATAAAGATTATTCATTTTTTAATAATAAGCTAATTTATAAAATAATATTTAATTATAATTGTGCTTTATAGAATGTATGACTGAATAATAATTTATTTGATGCACAATAAAAGAATTTTACACTTATATTACATTTATTTTTTATTAACAGATATGTAGGAACACCAAGTACAATATCTCAGTAGTAAGTCAAAACGTCCCATTAACAAACGCTATATTATTTGTCACTGTCATACAAACCTATTCCTCATAAACGGAAGCGAGACAACATTAGTCTGTAGTAAACCCATAAAAATAGTTGATTAACGATAAAATGGTAAGTCAACGAGGTTTTATTAAAATTTATCTGTTAGAGCAGAATTTTAAGCTAATATCAGTTAAACGATTAAATATTGACACTTATTATTGATTATAAAAGATTAATTGAACTTGAAAAACTTTCGAAATCCATTATAAATACTATGTTTTACAAGATACAAATATCTGTGGCCAATTTACTTTTTAAGAAAAATAAATCAATAAAGTAACCATACTTGGTCCAAATATATATAAATCTACTTGAATATTCCAACTTTGTACATCCAACAAAACTTGGTGCATTGGAGTTAGGTTATATTTGTGATGCGTTTATTAATAAGACGCTGAAATTAAGTCTGTTAAACCAAGTTATAAAAAAAATCAACCTTAAATAAGGCTTAATGTTATCAATCATTTAACATTTTTAATATCAAATTTCAAGTACGCTTTAAATAGGTAATATAATTAAGCCTTACTTAAAGAAACAATTCAAAGAATACATAACATAAAATTAATAACGTTATATCTTCCTGTACCAAATTTCAAGTAAAATGCATATAAAGATAAAATACATTAATTTTACAAAAATAAAAATATCATAGTGACAAAAAATAGAAAAAAATATATACACAGTACACAATAAGCACTAGCGCGCACTGGTAACTTTTGTCACGGTGACTGTTTCGTCACTCTTGTCAAATCCGTGAATATGTTCAGATGAAGACACAAATGTCACCCAATTGTAACGTCGCGTCGTAACGTGCGCGCACCTTCTTACATATTCATGGACTCGACAAGAGTGACGAAACAGTCACCGTGACAAAAGTTACCAGTGCGTGCTAGTTCTAACTGCGTAAAATGCGATGCACAATTTATTAAATTCGTTAATTCTGGTTATGAAAGTTTAAAACGTTACGAGATCGCGGATTATTACTAAAAACTTTACAAAATGCTTTTAGTTACCATTGACTTATTATTAAACATTTTAAACTTAAATATTTAGTGACTGTTATTAGATGCGGAATCTGTTGTACACAATCTCTAAACTAAACTCATTTAACAGCTTTTACAGTCTTGCTATCCTTGTCGAATCGACACAAAAGAAAAGGACAGCAATGTTTTGGAGAGTGTAGATTTTGTACAACGAATTGGCACCGTTATAAAACACGGTAACAATAATTATATTTCAAAACATATAACCAACAACGATCCAAATCCTGTATCAAAATTACAATGTTACCATACTAAAAAAACATAATAAAATTTCGAGCCAGTGTTTACACAATTTATTCTTATCTATACTAATTTTATAAAGAGGTAAAATTTGGGTTTGTATGTAAGTAATATCCGATACAAATAATCAGATTCCAAAAAATTTTTCACTGGTAGAAAGCCCCATTGGGTATAAAATTATAAATTATGCTTATATATATCATATTATTTTTCCACTAATAAATTGCACCCAAGTTAAACCGGCGTGAGTTTATAGATAGTTTCAAACATAACTTATTTATTTTATGCTGTTATAAATAACATAAGTATTGTTGATGTCTATGGTAGGTTGTAGACATATCAAAATACTATACATACAATAGCATAGACTACATACAAAATAAAATTAAACATAATATGTGACGCTATTTTTTGGATAAGATGCCTCAAGAGCGCTTATTTCACTTGCCGAAAATATAATTCATCGTAATTTATTTTTCAGTAGTCAAAGACTTTTTATTTGCTTAAGTATTTGTTCGATAATCGTCTTATAGTAATAGCAATTGTTGAAGTTTGTAGCTTAATATTGTGCATTTATCCTGGTTATCATTCTTTTTTTATTTAAATAAGAATAATTTCGATTGACACTGAAATTTAGCAATTCTTGCAAAAATGCAATAATTTGTCCAATTTCGGTCATCAGAATTTTTCAATACTAAAAAGAGACCAAACTTTTGTAGAGTAATTTTTTAAGTAAATGATAGTATTTGGCTTACAATCTCTGTAAAAAGTCTTATAAAAACGGCAACATTGGCATAAGCGCTCTTAAATAGCAGATATAATTTATATAAATTAAATATATAGCTATTGAATTGTGTTACATGTTTACATAATCATTTACACTATGCATTCTATAGTATAAACATTGGTCTTACATTACGGCTTAATATTTTACAAACCCTATTACAATTTTTATTTTTTTATTTTAGAAATATTTTAAATAATTATTCTTTTATCGCTACTGTTTCAAAAGCAACATCAATGGTTTGTTTCAATGTAAAGTCACTTTGTATATTTTCAATATAGTATGTTATTTATTAGTCAGAAAGAAAGACAGTTATTTTCTGCGATGGAATTTTAAATTTAGAATGTTCATAACAAACAATGCCCTGTCTGAGAGCCATAATCGGTTTTTAAAAATATATCTCTATATGAAAAAACACAAAATATACCTACTCAATATATCGTATCATATAATGATTTAATTCAACCAACTGTCAGACACAAAGCTTTGTGTTAATATTTTTTTCGGTGCTTTATATTCTTTTTTCATATACGTATGCAAACGTAATATATGCGTTTGTTGGTAGAGATTGGAGTAGCATGGTGGAACTAATTCCAAAATTTCTCCGCAAAACGACAGAAAGTCTTAGCCTCGTAATGGGACATTCTCAAATGATTAATTTCCTTTTAACAAAATTATATGTACATACATATTTTTTACGTATTTAACATTTCCAAATAAAACCCTCAAGAATTGAAGTATCAATTCTATTTATTAGTATTCACTTTACTTATTCTAGAAAATTCTACTAAAGTCACATATTCTTTATTCAAAACTTTGTATCAAATAGTTAGATTAATTCTTAAAGTTTCTTTGTTTAAATTATGTACAAATTCATTATATGAATCAGTATACATTTTTTTTATTGACATATTATCTTAAACATTAATGTTGTTTTTCAAAACAATTTTAATTTAATTTATGTTTTTGTTTTTTTATTTGTATAATCATAAAAACCTTTTTTTATAATATTCCATAGTTATTATTTTAGTTACTTTATATAAAGTTGTACTTAAAAAAAAAAACAGTCACTAATATAAAATCTGTTTGTATTACTTTTTTTTCATCGAAAATAGGTTACCGAAAGAAAATTGTCTTTCTTTAAAATAAATCAAACAAAATTTTCCTAAAATATATAATGATATAAAAATAAATTTTGATGTTGTCTTAAATTTTCGCGATTATTACACATTTAAATAAAATTAGTTTAAACGGATTTTAATCGCCGTCTACCCGTGACCACACGCTGTAAAGTGCTCGAAACGTCGGGATGTTAAAAATAATTAATATACGCGATTCAAATCCGTTTAAACTAGTTTTATTTCAAAATAAATTCTGTCATCTATACTCTCATCTAATAACTTATGAGTATTCCTTGCTATACATTTAAGTCCGAATAAAGAAAAAAAAAATTCAAAATATTATAAAAGCAGGATACAAAATTGTACGATTGATACCAAACGTGAACTTACAGTCCGCTGGGCGCTCACACGAGCCCCCCGCCGGCGCTGGGGAGCTAGTCGGGCTTTTGCTTATGCGCGGGGGGCGTGGCGGTGGGCGGGGGCGTGGCGGTGGGCGTGGCCGCGGCGCGGGGGAACCAGCCCCGCGCGCCGCGCACCCCCTCGCCCGCCTCCGACAGCTTCTCGCCGAACAGCCAGTGCCTGCAAGCATACGGACGGGTGTTATGGTGGCCATACACGTTAGGGTGGCCATACACGTTAGGGTGGTCATACACGTTATGGTGGCCATACACGTTAGGGTGGTCATACACGTTATGGTGGCCATACACGTTATGGTGGTCATACACGTTATGGTGGCCATACACGTTATGGTGGCCATACACGTTATGGTGGCCATACACGTTAGGGTTTGCAGTATGGTTATAACCGTACATGCTTAACAGACATGCAAACCCTAGTGTCATAAAGCACATACACGTTAGGGTATGCATGTACAATTTTCAAGAAACTCTCTGTCATAAATAGTTGCAGCTACGTGACGGTGTTTTGTAGGACGATTTCCTAACCTAATTTACTGTGCACTGTATCGCCAACAATGGACGACAACGATGTGATAGCTGTACTTGGCTTAGTACTTGCAATAAAGAAACGGAAAAGAAGAAAAGATCTTTTGTCTCTATCGTGATAATCTTTGCACTTTACGCGCCAAAGACAAGGTTCGGATTGGTAGATAGCAATAAATTCTTCTTGTATGGCGTTGCGCTTGCGACTCGCCATTTTGAATTTCAACGTGATGGTGAGCGCGCGCGACCTTCCACTGCCACTGGCTATAGGATACTGAGAAAACTGCACATGCAAGCACGAGCGGGCGCTACACACGCTCGGCTATGCGCGCAAACATAACCGAGCGGCAAAAAATATATTTTTTGATATTCGTTAGGTTGCATGTACATGCACCGATAACTGTACAGTTTTATAACATACATGCTAGGGTTTGCATGTTGGTTAAGAATGTGCGGTTATAACCATACTGCAAACCCTAACGTGTATGGCCACCATTACACGTGGACCACGCGGCGGGAGGGTGTGGGCGCGTGACAGTGGGGGGGCGTCCAAGTATTACACGTGGACCACGCGGCGGGAGGGTGTGGGCGCGTCACAGTGGGGGGGGTCCAGGTACTACACGTGGACCACGCGGCGGGAGGGTGTGGGCGCGTCACAGTGGGGGGGGTCCAGGTACTACACGTGGACCACGCGGCGGGAGGGTGTGGGCGCGTCACAGTGGGGGGGGTCCAGGTACTACACGTGGACCACGCGGCGGGAGGGTGTGGGCGCGTCACAGTGGGGGGGGTCCAGGTACTACACGTGGACCACGCGGCGGGAGGGTGTGGGCGCGTCACAGTGGGGGGGGTCCAGGTACTACACGTGGACCACGCGGCGGGAGGGTGTGGGCGCGTCACAGTGGGGGGGTCCAGGTACTACACGTGGACCACGCGGCGGGAGGGTGTGGGCGCGTCACAGTGGGGGGGGTCCAGGTACTACACGTGGACCACGCGGCGGGAGGGTGTGGGCGCGTCACAGTGGGGGGGGTCCAGGTACTACACGTGGACCACGCGGCGGGAGGGTGTGGGCGCGTCACAGTGGGGGGGGGGGGGTTACCGGCGCTGGCGCGTGGCGCGCAGGGCCTGTCCGCGGCGCAGCGGCAGGCGCGGCTCGTCGGTGCAGGGCGGCGCCAGCGCGGCGCGCGGGTAGGCGGCGAGCGGCAGCCAGCGCCCCGAGTACGCGCGCACGGCGGTGTACAGGCGCGCGCGCGACCGCTTGTCCGCCTTCTGCGCGCGCTGCTCCATCTGCGCACACGCGACCATTAAGCGGTTACTCAAACTTTTGACGACCTCCATGGTCGAGTGGTGTGTACACCGGTTTTCATTGGTACGCCACACTGAGGTCCCGGGTTCGATTCCCGGCCGAGTCGATGTAGATTACCATTAGTTTTCTATGTTGTCTTGGGTCTGGGTGTTTGTGGTACTGATTTCCATAACACAAGTGCTTCAGCTACTTACATTGGGATCAGAGTAATGTATGTGATGTTGTCTCATATTTAAAAAAAAAAAACTCAAGAACTGAGATGGCCCAGTGGTTAGAACGCGTGCATCTTAACCGATGATTGCGGGTTCAAACCCAGACAAGCACCGCTATATATATGTGCTTAATTGTGTTTATAATTCATCTCGTGCTCGGCGGTGAAGGAAAACATCGTGAGCAAACCTGCATGTGTCTAATTTCATCGAAATTCTGTCACATGTGCATTCCACCAACCCGCATTGGAACAGCATGGTGGAATATGTTCCAATCTCTCTCCTTAATGGAAGAGGAGGCCTTATCTCAAATAACTTTATTCAATATAGAAGCATTACACTTTCTTATTGATAGTCGATTGAAACACTACCACCTGTTCGGAAAGCAAATACCCTGACCTGAGAAGAACCGGCGAAAGAAACTCAGCGGGTTTTTTTATTTTTTTTGTTTGTCTTATGTATTATATAAATAAACAATTTAATATGAGATGAAATAGCCAGAAGGCGATCGTATCATTCCCAAGGTGTGCTATCGATCATAAACTCATTAATTGTATAACCTTTTGCACACAAGCATTCCTTAATACTTTTTTTTAAATTTGGCAACAGAGGCATTTTGAACAAATCCACGAACACACAATCTTTTCTTCTTCTGCCATTAAATGAGGTACTATTATACATACTATGTATACTTTACAACAGGGGCATTACGCCGTATATTAATGGTATTTTGTTTTAATAACAACAACAACAACAGCCTGTAAATTCCCACTGCTGGGCTAAAGGCCTCCTCTCCCTTTGAGGAGAAGGTTTGGAACATATTCCACCACGCTGTTCCAAGGCGGGTTGGTGGAATACACATGTGGCAGAATTTCTATGAAATTTGTCACATACAGGTTTCCTCACGATGTTTTCCTTCACCGCTGAGCACGAGATGAATTATAAAGACAAATTAAGCACATGAAACAGCAGTGCTTGCCTGGGTTTGAACCCGCAATCATCGGTTAAGATGCACGCGTTTTAGCCACTGGGCCATCTCGACTTTCAAATGTAATTTTAATCATTCGAATGAAAACGTTCAAAAATTGAAAAAGGCAATATTTATGTCACAAAAATCATACCGTCAGGTCGTACTCCCCGCAGCCGTCGATGACGGGCCACCGTATGCCATCGTACTGCGCCCCATGGAATAGTAGGTACACATTCTTTTTCCACCCCAAGTCGTAGGGAAACACGAATGGTGGCAGACCCTGTTCCTCTCGTCTGCAGACCGCCTTGTCTATAATCCAATCTTCTATTGTTGTACGATTCCGTAGTATGCCCCGCACCTGGTGATTACAATAAGTATATAATTATTTGAGATATAAATGTTAGTTTTAATATAACATGCAATTTAAATCAGATGGACGACGCCACAATCACTTTTGTCAGCGATATGTGTGAAAATTCAATTTAAATACAAAACGTAAATATTTCAAATATAATTTCCATAGTAAATAAATTTGATGAATAAATAGAAAATATCTTATGAATAAAGTATCATCATACATCCAAACACAGAAGTGTCCCCTACGCTACATAAAAGTCTGTAGCGGAGTTGTGTATGATGTTGTAGATGAGGTTTGATTAAAACAAAGTTTCTTCCACTACTAATTTATTTCTCGTAGAAATAATAAACACGAAGATAGGCAGGCACAGCACAGAATAGAAATGAGAAGAAAGAAATATGAAGGTAAGTTTAGATGAAAGAAGGAAGTATGACTTAATACAAAGACTTAAGGTGCAAAATCGTGTAGCAAAATTTAAGCGATAAGCGACGTGCGTTCAGTACGAGATCTAGGATTCGACTGCTTGACGGAAGGCGGCCGAACCGATGCGCATACGTTTCTTTGTTCAAAGTAACGGTAATTTATTTAGAAAAGACATTTCTATTACACGATCGCGCGGCGACTGCCTTCCGACATTACATAAATTATTATATTATATTTTAATTATTTATATGATTTTTAAAGTGTAGATATTTATACTGTGTATAACATGTATATATAATATGTATTTATTATGTAATTTATATAAGTATATAAGTATTATAGTATACATATATAGTATAGTTATATGTACATATGTTATAGTAATATTTGTATTTATGTTACCTTTATTATTTAATGTATGAAAAATATATAAGATATTATATGATTATATGTATAATATTTTATTTATATAAGTTATATAGGTTGTAGGGATCTGGTAAGTGTCGCGTTCGCCACACCACTCCCCTCCAGAGACCGTCCTACGGGCGATAATAATCAGGTATGTGTACTGTTCTGCCCGATCGTGTCCTTTTGTTATTATTTTCCTTATCTTTAATTTTATCATCGTGATTTTTTATTTCAGGTGGAGTAGCAGGAGGAAGAGGTATATCCCTTGGATCGTCGTCGTCGGTAAGCATGTATGCAGGCTTCAGTCTTTCTATTGTTACAGAGGTAGGTTTTCCTCGGACAAGTATTTTGAAGACTTTTTCGTTCCTCGCCAGTACTTCATGTGGGCCAGTATAAGCCAGTTGGAGTGCTCCTCTGTTAGCATCTTCTCTGAGGTACACATGACTAGTCGTTGCAAGATCTTTGAATATGAAGATAGATTTCTTACAGTGCCTGGAAGCTGGTTGCGGTTGAAGGTTCTTCGCAATAATCCGAAGTCGTGCCATAAAATCGGTTATGTCATCAGACTTATTCGTGGATGGTTGAAAAAGTTCTCCAGGTAATCTAAGCGTCTCGCCATATACCATTTCTGCCGAAGATGCTTGAATATCTTCTTTAATTGCATTTCGGATTCCAAGCAACACCAATGGAAGTGATTCTGTCCAATGTGAGTTTTCATGACAAACAATGGCGGCTTTTAATTGGCGGTGAAATCTCTCAACCATGCCATTACATGCAGGGTGATAAGCAGTAGTTTTCTTGTGTTCAAAACCAACCATTTCAGAGAGGTGCTTGAAAAGGGCAGATTCAAATTGTCGTCCTCTGTCAGTGATTATAGCGGTAGGGCATCCAAAGCGTGCTATCCAGCCGGATATCAAGGCCTTAGCTACTGTCTCTGCTGTTATGTCCATAATAGGAATAGCTTCTGGCCATCTCGTGAATCTATCTACGGCTGTAAGACAGTATTTGTAGCCGTTTGAGATTGGCAGTGGTCCTATTAGATCGATATGGACGGTGGTAAATCTGGCACGTGGAAGTTGAAAATTCCCAGGACTGGTTGAAACGTTCCGAGTAGTCTTCGCTCGCTGACAGGCTTGACATTTCTTTGTCCATTCACGGCAATCTTTCCGTACGCCGGGCCATACGAAACGCTGAGCTACAAGTTTAGCAGTGGCATTGGCGCCAGGATGGCTGAGTGAATGTAAGCTTTGGAATACTCTGTAGCGAAACGGTGATGTGACAAAGGGTCTTAGAGTCTGATTTTTGTCATCGCAGTACAGCTGTATTTGCGTTCCAGGAATGATTGTCTTACGTAGATTGAGAGACGATTCTCCTTCTATCAGTCGTTTCAGCTCAAGATCGTCAGCTTGTGACTGTGCTAGCTCTGTCAAGTCTATTGGCTTTGTCAGTTCTTCAATCCTCGATAATGTATCTGCCACGACATTGTCCTTTCCAGATATATGCCGTATATCAGTAGTAAATTGTCCGATATAGTCGAGGTGGCGAAGTTGTCGTGGTGAGCATTTATCCTTTCTTGTTGTAAAGGCGTAACATAAAGGTCTGTGATCCGTGAAAACGGTAAAATGCCTTGCTTCTAGCATGTATCGGAAGTAACGGATTCCCTCGTATATCGCAAGTAGCTCCCTGTCGTACGGAGAGTATTTACTTTGCGAAGGACTTAGTTTCCGTGAAAAGAAACCGAGAGGTTGCCAAGCATCATTTTTGTATTGGTGTATAGCAGCTCCTACTGCTTTGTCTGAAGCATCAGTTACGAGCGCGATCTTTGCATTCAAGTCTGGATGAGCTAAGAGTGTTGCGCTGCATAGACTGTTTTTGCATTCTTCGAATGCCTTAAAAACTTCACCCGTGATGTCTACTGGATGTGAGCCTTTGACCTTATCAGTGAGAAGAGAGTGTAGAGGTGCTTGAATTTCCGCGGCACCTGGGATGAATTTGCGGTAAAAATTCAGCATGCCTAAGAATCTTCTTAATTCTCTCACAGTCTTAGGCACAGGAAATTCTTTAATTGCCTCGACTTTGGATTCCAATGGTTTGATGCCATTTGATGAAACGGTATATCCCAAGAAAGACACTTCAGAAACTCCAAAGACGCATTTAGACGCATTTATTACCATCCCATACTCCCGAAGCTTATGAAACAGACTTCGTAAGTGATGTTGATGTGTTTCTTCATCAGGGGAAAATATGAGGAAATCGTCTAGGTATGCGTAGACAAAGTCTAAGCCTCTGGTCATTTCGTCAACAAAACGCTGGAAGGTCTGGCCGGCGTTTCTGAGTCCAAAGGTCATATATGGGAACTCATAAAGACCAAACGGTGTTGTGATGGCCGTCTTTGCAATGTCCTCAGAAAATACTGGAATCTGGTTAAATGCTTTCACGAGGTCGATTTTGGAGAAAACACGACAACCCGATATGTTATGCGTGAAATCGTGAATATTCCGAATCGGATAGCGGTCAGGAATTGTTCTTGCATTAAGCATCCGATAATCACCGCATGGACGCCATCCACTTTCCTTCTTCGGGGCTAGATGCAAAGGTGATGCCCATGGACTCTCTGATGGTCGAGCTGTTCCATTTTTAATCATAGCTGCGAACTCTTCCTTGGCTATGAGCAATTTATCTGGAGCCAAGCGACGTGGCGAGCAAGATACTGGAGGTCCAGGTGTAGTCCTGATATGATGGACCGTGTTATGGTTAACAACCTTCTCGTTTCCTGCAGGACGTGTGATCTCCGGAAATTGACGTAGCAGTATATGGTAGTTTGAATCACCGAGCAATGTCTTCACTGAAGAAATCGTGCTGGATGATGATACTGATTCTGCTGAAGTCGTCAGGGTTGTGGTGCTATCGATGAGACGCTGGTTACGGCAGTCGACTATAAGACCATAATATGACAAGAAGTCGACGCCAATTATAGCCTTAGTGACATCTGCCACTATAAATCGCCATGTGTAGTCTCGACGCAGGCCAAGATTCAGCTCGAGGTGAGCAAAACCATATGTTGAAATAGAAGTCCCATTCGCGGCATAGAGTTGGTAATTGGTCGGAGATCTTCTTTCACGTAGTGCTGTGCGAGGGAAGACGCAGAGATCGCTACCTGTATCAACGAGAAACTGCATCTTCGATTTTCGATCCGTTACGAAAAGGCGACCAGATACGTTATGGCTATCGGATGTCGCCATTACCGATTGCCTTGGTAGTTTTCCGACTTAAAATCGCATGGCTTCACACATTTATTGGCATTCTTTCCGTGTTTATTGTGATACCAACATAATGGAAATTTTCTGTAGTTGGACTGTGATCTCATTTGTACTGTCGGGCTACGTCGTCTTCTTGATCTCGATCTTGGTCTGTGACTGCGAGCAGACAGAGCTTTTACTTGCTTTGTGAGCTCATCTATTTGTTTCGCCATTGAATCAATGGTTGACTGGGGAGCAGATGTTGAAGCGACTTGAGGTGTGCACGGTACCAATTCATGTAAGCTGTCGGCTAAGTCAGCCAAAGCTTGAAGGTCATAAGTTTTCTGAGCCACAATAATTGGTTGAAGAGCAGTAGGCAGACGACTTATCCAAATAGTTTTAATAAAATCGTCTGGAACTGATGGACCTGCTAATCTTTGCAGGTGTCGGAGAAACTGAGATGGTCTCCGATCTCCTAACTCTTCGTGAACAAGTAATTGTTTTACCTCTTTCTCGCGCGAGGCTGACAGACGCTTGATTAATTCAGTTTTAAGTCGTTCGTACTTCCCTGTCTTTGGTGGTGAAATAATTATATCCTTCACTTCTGCTGCGTAACGGTGTTCTAATGTCGAAGTAACGTAATAAAATTTTGTATCGTCGTCAGTGATTCTCGACAACACAAAATTGCCTTCCAGTTGTGAAAACCAAACTGCAGGTTCTTCTGCCCAGAACGGTGGTGGTCGCACTCCGACTCGAAATATGTCGGTCGTGTCGTGAGGTGTAAATGGTCGTCGTGACTCGGCATTTAAGTTCGAGTTACCTTCATTTTGTGGTTCCATTTTATTCCACCAAATAATCTAGTGTTCCTTACTTGAGTTGGTTAATTAATCCTCTTCGTTTTCAGCTTCTTTGTTTTCAGCGGGGTCACCAATGTAGCGGAGTTGTGTATGATGTTGTAGATGAGGTTTGATTAAAACAAAGTTTCTTCCACTACTAATTTATTTCTCGTAGAAATAATAAACACGAAGATAGGCAGGCACAGCACAGAATAGAAATGAGAAGAAAGAAATATGAAGGTAAGTTTAGATGAAAGAAGGAAGTATGACTTAATACAAAGACTTAAGGTGCAAAATCGTGTAGCAAAATTTAAGCGATAAGCGACGTGCGTTCAGTACGAGATCTAGGATTCGACTGCTTGACGGAAGGCGGCCGAACCGATGCGCATACGTTTCTTTGTTCAAAGTAACGGTAATTTATTTAGAAAAGACATTTCTATTACACGATCGCGCGGCGACTGCCTTCCGACATTACATAAATTATTATATTATATTTTAATTATTTATATGATTTTTAAAGTGTAGATATTTATACTGTGTATAACATGTATATATAATATGTATTTATTATGTAATTTATATAAGTATATAAGTATTATAGTATACATATATAGTATAGTTATATGTACATATGTTATAGTAATATTTGTATTTATGTTACCTTTATTATTTAATGTATGAAAAATATATAAGATATTATATGATTATATGTATAATATTTTATTTATATAAGTTATATAGGTTGTAGGGATCTGGTAAGTGTCGCGTTCGCCACAAGTCCATCCCCCTCAGGATTGATAAAGGATGAACTGATTCAATTTAAAAATCGACTATTATATATTATTTATTTTAGATTATGTATATATTATTTAAAAAAAAATAAAAAAATATATCAGTGTGGGCCACGTCTCCCAAGAAGACGACAAGAATGATTTCCAGCGAAGATCTGCTGATGTTTAGTGTAAAATATAAAACGCCAAAATGTAATTTAATATAAAATGTAAAAAAGGCACGGGTATTTGCGAGCCTGTGGATGTTGTAAATTAAATAAAAAAAAAAAAACACTCGACACTTAGAGATCGCAATGAGATTAAACTATTCTACTATAAGAGAAATTATACTAAAAAAAAAAATTAATAACTAATATAACTTTTTAAGCATATATGTACCAATATATGCATATGTCTCTTTCTCTCATTGTATTTTTTAATGATACCTGTAAATAAAGCAGAGTCCCGACAGCCAAGACGACGCCTATAGCCATTCCAGTGGCCAGCAGAGTCAGCAGTAACGTGGTCAGAGTGAGGTATATCATCGGCTCCTGGCCCGTGCCGTGGTGTATGTACCACAGGCGGTTGATTGCGTGGTACAGGCATATGGACAGCACCTATAAAATAGACGATAATGTTAGCATATTTATTTTCATATGATAAATAATTCGATTTAAATAGTTGTTACAATTTGCGTTGATTGTCAACATCCGGGTTTGACTAAACTAAATTGTTTTTTAAATGGATCGAAACCGGATGTTGCTACAGTCGGAGGAGGGGCGTGTAAACATTAAATACTAGGCGTAAGCCTAAAAATGGTCATTCTTACTTTAATCGTCGAATTGGAAGGATCGAGCAAAATGATCAATCTTGTATCAGTTTTGATTGTGAACCACTTCAGGAGAGATAAAGTATTGATTGTGAGGAGAATTTTTGTATTATACCAACATCTCAGAAGTGGGATTGAACAAGATTACTTTATTTCGAAATCGGCCTTAAAGCCCGCTTACAATGCGACCAAATTATTGCAAGAGAATGATGTTGACATACCAAGACGTTCGATGAGCATATGTGAAAGGATACGTGCATAGAGCAAAAGTTACGTTTTTTTTTTTTTTTTTTTTTTATGGCATAGGTGGCAAACGAGCAGGAGGCTCACCTGATGGAAAGTGACTACCACCGCCCATGGACACCTGCAACACCAGGGGACTTGCAGGTGCGTTGCCGGCCTTTCAAAAAGGAGTACGCTCTTTTCTTGAAGGTTCCCATGTCGTATCGGTTCGGAAAAACCGCCGGCGAAAGCTGGTTCCACAAAGTGGTTGTGCGAGGCAGAAAATGTCTGAGAAATCGCGCTGTTGTGGATTTTCGGACATCAAGGTGGTGCGGGTGAAACTTAGAATTTTGGCGAGATGTCCGAAGGTGAAATTCAGCAGCCGGGATTAATCCGAACAATTCCTCGGAACATTCCCCGTGGAAAATTCGGTAGAAGATGCAGAGTGATCCGACATCTCTACGCAAAGCCAAAGGATCAAGGAGATCGGAAAGAGCTTGATCGTCGATAACTCGAGCCGCTCTACGTTGGATGCGGTCAAATGGAAGGAGCTGGTACTGGGGAGCACCCGCCCAGAGGTGAGAGCAGTACTCCATGTGAGGCCGAATTTGCGCCTTGTAAAGTTTAAAGCGATGGGCCGACTTGAAATACTGCCTCGCCTTGCTGAGCACGCCCAGCTTTTTTGAAGCCAATTTGGCTTTGCCTTCCAATTGACCGCGGAACTGAACGAGGCTCGAAATATCAACGCTAAGTATTCCGATACTACCTGTAGCGGCTATCGGAATGTTCTCAAATCGTGGAGATACGACAAATGGTGTTTTTTTAGCGGTTAACGCGCAAACTTGCGTCTTTTTGGGGTTGAAATGGACTAGATTTAGCCGGCCCCAATTCGAGACTTCGTTTAATGAAGACTCGATTTCAGACACAAGTTTGTTCCGGTTCTCTTCGACGTTTTCCCGAGAAATATTAGCGCGGCCGGTGTATTAGGTGTCAACGGTACTGTCGTCTGCATAGCAATGAATGTTCCCGATTTGCAACAAATCATTGATATGCAGAAGAAACAGAGTGGGTGATAGAACGCAGCCTTGTGGAACACCAGCATTGACGAATTTTAAGTCAGAGCATGCACCGTCGACAACGACCTTGATGCTCCGATCTGCCAAAAAGCTGGTAATCCAATTGCATAATTTCCCGGGAAGCCCATAGGAAGGAAGCTTCGAAAGAAGCGCTTTGTGCCATACACGATCGAAGGCCTTCGCTATGTCCAAGCTGGCTGCTAATGCCTCCCCCTTGCTCTCAACTGCTTCAGCCCACCTGTGAGTAAGGTAAACTAGAAGATCACCGGCTGAGCGACCCCGACGGAAACCGTACTGGCGGTCACTAATCAGCTGATTCTCCTCTAGGTACCGCAGGAGCTGGCAGTTAATAAGGGACTCCATTACCTTGGAGAGCAAGGAGGTGATGGCTATAGGCCTATAATTGGACGGGTCTGAGCGGTTGCCTTTTTTAGGGATCGGATGCACCAAAGCTGTCTTCCAGGAATTCGGGACGACGCCTAATGTGTAGGATTGCCGGAAAAGACGCGTTAAGACCGGTGCCAACTCGGGAGCACATGTCCGTAGCACGATTGGAGGGATACCATCGGGTCCGCTCGACTTATGAATGTCCAAGGAAAGAAGTGCTTTACGAACTGCACTTTGCCGAAATTTAACCTCCGGCATCGTGGTATCACACCGCGGAATTGTTGGTGGAGACTTTCCTTGGTCATCCAGAGTCGAGTTCGACGCGAAGAGAGAGCCTAAAAGATCAGCTTTCTCTTTCGCGGTATGGGCCAATGACTCACCGTCTCTGTGCAGAGATGGAAAAGATGGCTGACAGAAATTCCCTAAGACAGCCTTAGCGAGAGACCAGAACGCTCGTGTTCCTGAAGGGAGACGCACCAGTCTCTCGCCAATTCTGCCAATGTACTCCGTCTTCGCCCCAGCAATCACGTTTTTGAGGGACCTAGAGGCAGAGTTGTATTCCTTTTTAAATGCGCTGGTATTTACATCACGAGACGCAGATGCATTAGCCCAGGTTTGATAGCGTTCCCACTTTCGGCGTGATGCCGTTTTGCAGAAGCGACCAAACCAAGGCTGGGACTTGCCACCGATGGGTACTGCAGAGTAAGGAATGAATAGTTCCATACCCTGAAGCACCACATCGGCAACAGAGTCAGCAGCAGCGTTCGGATCATCCGGCGAGAAACAAATCTGCCCCCATGGGTAAGATGCAAAAAAAGACCGCATCCCATCCCAATCTGCTGACTTGTAGTGCCATACTCGGCGGCACCCAACAAAGCGAGGCCGTGAGTACCGCACAACCGGCACTGTACTCCGGACGAGACAGTGGTCCGACGAGCCCAGAGGGGGATCGACGGTAACCTGATAGCCATCCGGATGCGAAGTCAGCAGAAGGTCCAACAGGGAAGGTGTATGATCCTCCACATCCGGTATTCGCGTTGGCGAGTTGACCAGTTGTGTCAGATCATATGCTAGAGCGAAGTCCAGAACAGATCTACCCGCATGATCGGTGGTGCGTGAGCCGAGCCATTCTGCGTGGTGAGCATTAAAGTCACCCAGAATAATGATCTCTGCGGATGGAATCTGCTGAAGCACGGAATCTGTAGCCATTTGGACGTGCTCAACCAGTCGGTCGGTTTCGGCATTACCGCTATGGGACCTATAAAGGCACGCATAGATTCGCGGATGGTCATCGCAGTCTACACGCAGCCAGATAATCGATAGGTCCTGTCCTTCAAGGCTGCCGAGGCGTCGAGAGCAGATATCATCTCTGACGTAAACGCATACCCCAGCTCGTGGTATAAAGGAATGTTCCAATTTGTACCCAGGGTACGAGAGAAAAGTCGTATCAGCAGGAGAAGATATCTGGGTCTCGGTTAGAAAGAGCAAGGCCGGCTTCGCCGTTTCCAGATGGTAGTGAACGGCGTTGAGGTTGGAGTTGAGTCCCCTTATGTTGCAGAAGTCCACAGCGAGGGTGGTAGGGGTTGCCTTATGATGCCTGCTCCGCTTGCCCCGAACAGTGGCGAGCGCAAAATTGCCCCCCCCAGAATTCGGAGGGCAGCCTGGGCATCCCTGCTCAGGTGGTGTATGTCCTGAGCATGGATGCCCAGAGAGGGATTCTCCACCGCTGTCGCTGATGGTACCCTCCTGGGGTAATTTAACCAAATTCTGCACAACCATCAAGTTTTGGGGGGGAGGGGGATTGGGCCTCCGGAACTCTCACTTACCGGACGAAACGCGGTAGCATAGCTACCACTTTACGCCGATTTTAAGTGAGAGAGTGGTACTTCCCCGGGCGTGCCGGCCCATTCGGCTGTAACCCGAAGGTATACAGCGTGGCACTACCACTTTAAACTTTTAACTTTACGTTTTCCTTATGGACGAAAACCAAAATAATAACAAAAGTTCACGTCCAAGAAAGAAAAATAGTCGACAAAACTGCGAAGGGTACCAGACGTTACCAAAATATCGATACCACAGGTCTCGTGGCTTGAGCGGTGAGCATGAGTAACGCCCAAGCTATTTGGTTAGACGTAGTCCTTCGGGCAGGGAGCATGAGCAACGCCCGAACGACTTTGTCGGACATAGTCCCTCAGGCTGGGAGCATGAGCAACGCCTGAGGTACTTGGTTGAACGTGGTCCATCAGACGTAGAGCATGAGCAACGTCTGAGAGATCGCCAATATAGACAATCCCCCAGACGTGGTATTGAACGCGGGCATAGTTCTCGCATCTAATCTGAGAGATTTATGACGAGGGAGCAAGAAGATGACTATGAACAACATCGCTCTTTTTCTAGGCTTAATGACACCCATGACACGGGTCTGGCCTTTAAGAAATTTATACAAGGTACTGGGATCAAGCATGTTTTAAACGCCGTTGCGGCTCCAAGATCAAGTGGCCAAGTCGAGGGATACAATAGGACAATATTAGACGCGCTTGCTACAAAATCACATTCACATGGAAGAGATGAAAGAGCATGGGATGAATTCGTGCCTGGGATCCAAATGGGACTTAATACAACGGTAAGTAGGACAACGCAGAAAAGTCCTTGTGACCTTCTTTTTGTTTATAAGGTTGTGAATATATCCGAATCGATATTAAATGACGTTTTGGAAGATTCGAATGTGGTCGCGTCATCTGAAGAAGTGCAAAACATGAGAAGTACAAGAAATGAAGGATGGAGTTTGTTTTGATGGAGAAAAGGAAACCAGCGCCGCATTATAGGGGAGTGGGGGACATGGTGAGAGTTGAAAGAGTCATTAATAGTGGCAATGGAGAGTCAAAAAACTTTTGGCTAAATACCAAGGGCCTTTTAGGATTGCTAAAATTTTGCCAAATGATAGATTTTTCGTAGAAGACACTCCCATAACGAGGAGGGGAAAATCGCCGATATGAAACTGTTGTAGCGGTGGATGGAATGTCCCCCTGGTTAACTCTCGGCACTCAACTGGAGACTTCCACAGATGGTGAGGAGGACGATGGTGATACTGACGATAGTTAGAAATATAAAGAGTAAGATCTATTTGTCATAATTTCGCCTACTTAAATGAAGAAGTTATTGTATGGTATTGTGTGGTAACGTATTCATGTTTTTTTTTTTTTTTTTTTTTTTTTTATGGTATAGTTGGCAAACGAGCAGGAGGCTCACCTGATGGAAAGTGACTACCACCGCCCATGGACATCTGCAACACCAGGGGGCTTGCAGGTGCGTTGCCGGCCTTTGAGAAAGAAGTAGGCTCTTTTCTTAAAGGTTCCCATGTCGTATCGGTTCGGAAAAACCGCCGGCGACAGCTGGTTCCACAGAGTGGTTGTGCGAGGCAGAAAATGTCTAAGAAATCGCGCTGTTGTGGATTTTCGGACATCAAGATGGTGCGGGTGAAACTTAGAATTTTGACGAGATGTCCGAAGGTGAAATTCAGCAGCCGGGATTAATCCGAACAATTCCTCGGAACATTCCCCGTGAAAAATTCGGTAGAAGATGCAGAGTGATCCAACATCTCTACGCAAAGCCAAAGGATCAAGGAGATCGGAAAGGGCTTGATCGTCGATAATTCGAGCCGCTCTACGTTGGATGCGGTCAAATGGAAGGAGCTGGTACTGGGGAGCACCCGCCCAGAGGTGAGAGCAGTACTCCATGTGAGGCCGAATTTGCGCCTTGTAAAGTTTTAGGCGATGGGCCGACGTGAAGTACTGTCTCGCCTTGCTGAGCACACCGAGCTTCTTTGAAGCCAATTTGGCTTTGCCTTCCAATTGACCGCGGAACTGAACGAGGCTCGAAATATCAACGCCAAGTATTCCGATACTACCTGTAGCGGCTATCGGGATGTTCTCAAATCGTGGAGATACGACAAATGGTGTTTTTTTAGCGGTTAACGCGCAAACTTGCGTCTTTTTGGGGTTGAAATGAACTAAATTTAGCCGGCCCCAGTTCGAGACTTCGTTTAACGAAGACTCGATTTCAGACACAAGTTTGTTCCGGTTTTCTTCGACGTTTTCCCGAGAAATATTAGCGCGGCCGGTGTATAAGGTGTCAACGGTACTGTCGTCTGCATAGCAATGAATGTTCCCGATTTGCAACAAATCATTGATATGCAGAAGAAACAGAGTGGGTGATAGGACGCAGCCTTGTGGAACACCAGCATTGACGAATTTTAAGTCAGAGCATGCACCATTGACAACGACCTTGATGCTCCGATCTGCCAAAAAGCTGGTAATCCAATTGCATAATTTCCCGGGAAGCCCATAAGAAGGAAGCTTCGAAAGAAGCGCTTTGTGCCATACGCGATCGAAGGCCTTCGCTATGTCCAAGCTGGCTGCTAATGCCTCCCCCTTGCTCTCAACTGCTTCAGCCCACCTGTGAGTAAGGTAAACTAGAAGATCACCGGCTGAGCGACCCCGACGGAAACCGTACTGGCGGTCACTAATCAGCTGATTCTCCTCTAGGTACCGCAGGAGCTGGCAGTTAATAAGGGACTCCATTATCTTGGAGAGCAAGGAGGTGATGGCTATAGGCCTATAATTGGACGGATCTGAGCGGTTGCCTTTTTTAGGGATCGGATGCACCAAAGCAGTCTTCCAGGAGTTCGGGACGACGCCTAATGCGTAGGATTGCCGGAAAAGACGCGTTAAGACCGGTGCCAACTCGGGAGCACATGTCCGTAGCACGATTGGAGGGATGCCATCGGGTCCACTCGACTTGTGAATGTCCAAGGAAAGAAGTGCTTTCCGAACTGCACTTTGCCGAAATTTAACCTCCGGCATCGTCGTATCACATCGCGGGATTGATGGAGGTGACTTTCCTTGGTCATCCAGAGTCGAGTTCGACGCGAAGAGAGACCCTAAAAGATCGGCCTTCTCCTTCGCGGTATGGGCCAATGATTGTATATGGTGTATTACCTACATATACCTATATAATTTAATTTAGATTGTTTATATTTGTTGGTACGAGGACGTACCGGAGGTCTGATGGCCGAGCTGTTAGCATATTTATTTTAATATAATCATATTTTATTGTTTTAATGTATTAAAGTATTATCAGCATAAATAATTCGATTTAAATAGTTGTCACAATTTGCGTTGATTGTCAACATCCGATTTTGACTAAACTAAATTGTTTTTTAAATGGATCGAAACCGGATGTTGCTACAGTCGGAGGAGGGGCGTGTAAACAATTAATACTAGGCGTAAGTCATTCTTACTTTAATCGTCGAATTGGAAGGATCGAGCAAAATGATCAATCTTGTATCAGTTTTGATTGTGAACCACTTCAGGAGAGAGAGAGAGAATTTTTGAATTATACCATTAATAAATAGCTTAAACAGCAAGAATACTTGTATACTGAGGACTGAAAAAGGACTTTTCTGGAACATGTTTACGGTTGACATTTTAATTGTTGTTTTTTCAGTCCATTATCAATTTGATTTATGGCGGCAGCTAGCAGGATCATTTGACAATATTGGATTACCTACATGGCAGTATTGCTCAAAAATGTTAGCTAGACTAGTTTATAAAGGATAGGTCCCCTAAAAATGGCTAGTATAATAGTTTTTACTTCAATTAGTTGAATGAAACTTCTATAAAATCTTTTATAAAAAATGACAATTTTTATACCGCTTGTAATAGAGACTTACAATCGAAGCATGCAAGCAGCCCAGTACAGCTGATATTAGGAACAATGTGAAGTAGCTGTGGTTTGCGTGACCAACGCAACAGTTAATCCAAGGGCAGTGGTGATCCATTTTCTTTATACAGTAACCACCTGGAACAAATTTGAACCAAACGTTAGTAATTATCCACTAACTGCACATAAAAAAAGTAAAGTAACAGCCTGTAAATTTCCCACTGTTGGGCTAAGGCCTCCTCTTCCGTTAAGGAGAGGGATCGAAACATATTCCACCACGCTGTTCCAATGTGCGTTAGTGGAATACACATGTGGCAGTATTTCGATGAAATTAAACACATGCAGGTTTCCACACGATGTTTTCCTTCACCGCCGAGAACGAAATGAATTATAAACACAAATTAAGCACATGAATATTCAGTGGCGCTTGCCTGGGTTTGAACCCATAATGACCGGTTGAGATGCACGCGTTCTAACCGCTGGGCCATCTCGTCTCTAATAAAATAAAATATTAACATAATAAAATAATAACAAAAAAAATATTTAAAACAAAAGTGTAGGAAAATATTTACGTAATATAAATCATAATTTTAAGTTAACCAAATATTGTGGTTAAAATAAATTTACATTTCCTGCAGTGATGTGACCTTGGCGCTTTGTATCCCTTGCAAACTGTACAATACTGGAGATAATCCGTGTCAGCCTCGTTTTCCTGTAACAGTGACATATAAACAGGTGTTTATAGTTTACAATTAACTCGAAATAGCCCAGTTCAGAGAAAAAGAGAATTACGTAAAAATGTGTATATTGTTTTATTGATATTGTTCTTGGCGATAAAGTCACACGTCGAAATGATTATTGCAGCAGAAGTGAATAAGCAATGTGGAATAAACTCCATCCCTCTCTTATGGTGAAGAAAGACGTTTAAGGGACGTCACCGCCTCTTTAAGCTCTTAATCCTTTTGATTTTTTTCATGCAATCACTACCTATTTCTATGATTCATTTCTCATGAAAGGCAAACTATCTGCGCGGGACATATAATGATGCACAAACAAATGCTTACACTTATAGTAACTATACAACCAAAAAGTACGGTGCAACGACTTTTCGTGCCTTCGAGACATGGGAGTAAACTAACCTAACTTTTGAAATTTTTCAAACGAAATTTCTGAGAATTTCGTGACTATAAAATCTTAAATATTTCTTAAATTGGATCAACCTGACCTTTGAAACCAAGAGATTGTAGTAGTCAACCTTTTGAGCTAGCCGGTACATCAACAAGGCAGTCAAGTCTATTACTGTTTTAAGATTTTAAATATACTTAAAGTTTTTCTCTAGTAATATTCAGCTTTTAAAATTTAACAGGAGTACAGCAATAGTTTCAAGATTCAAAGAGTTGTGTATTTGCAATTGCCAGCACATATCTCGAAATCTAATAATAATTATGGAAGTAACTTATCTAACTTTTCTAACAGCGTATGCGGCAGAGAAGGTATCCGTGTCAAAGATGACGAATGAGAATTCTATTTAAATTCTGAGTCCAAAGTGAATCTTAGAAGTACTGTAGTGTCAATTCATGTTTAGAGTTAACTAGAAATTTTATTTGCTTGGTAAGGCAAACAGTATGCATTTTGATTTTTCTCATTAAGAACTAATTTATTTTTTGCAGCCCTATTTTGTATCAGTGATAATACATTGATTTCGTCATCATAATAACATTTCCCTAAGACTTTACCATTAAAAGAAAGGTAATAAACGACAAAAAATGAAAAGGACCCAAAATTGTTCCTTGTGGAACACCTTTCTTAGTACAGATCCAGACCCTGTTCTATTAACAGACACCTGGTGAAATATTTATTTCAAGTATGAAGCAATGATATCAATAATATAAGCTTGTACGAAATTGTTTTATGCTTTACACGATCAAATGCTTAAATAAATCACAGAACAATCATACCTTTTATTTCATCTAATCACTATATAATAATTGGCTATTTGACTGGTTTTTAAAATCCATTTTATATTACTCGTATTCAGTAGAGGTTTACCCAGTAAAAGTTTATTTTATAATTTCTAGTACATATTTGCCAAAAAATTCATATTCAAAATTATATATTTAAATAGCAAGCGAAGACGCTACTTGCATAATATGGGGCTGCAATGGGATTGGTGATGACACTTGCCTGTATTTTAATCTGTGGTACATATAGTTAGACAAGCAAGTGACTTCATAATGAACCCGGCCAATCAGTAGCATTTCGTTTTTATAATATGTCTAGGTTATTCAATAAAATTTCAAGAAGAAAAACTAGTAGTCATGACACCCACATAATATATATAACTCTCTCTAAAATGTACTACATCTTGTGGTTTAAGTATTATATATGTCACTACAAGATTAAAAACATCTTTTGATTACAATCTATCTCATCAGATTGTAAACTGTCGATATTTTGTGAGCCATGAAATATGATTGCAGTTTTACACTTTATTTTTTGCTGAATCAATTTATTCTTGACACAACACAGCCATGTTAATGTATAATAACATCAAAATACTACTGAGATTTTTTTCAGTTCTTATGTACAGTGAAAGATATTAAAGTGCTTCTAAAAGTTACTACTTGAATAAAGTATATTCTTTTGATATTTAAATAAACATTTGAGACATTTGTTTAAGGTAAATAATAGTATTTTTTAAATATTTTGGCAAAGGTTATTGTATTAAAGCAATGTTTTGGATTAACATAGTTATTTTTATGAATATAGCATACACTTACTGGTTTCCATCCCAAGGGCACAAAGCCGGGACCTTCAAGCAAGGCCTGCAAGAAGTAGTATAGAGTGGAAGCAGCTAAACCTAGGAACATAGCTGCATGTAAGGCAGCACCGAGACTTTCGTGCGGCGGCCACCACATCCCCATCAAATGTACCATTGACCATGTTATCAATTTGATTATACCTAAAAAGTATTACCTTTATTTTAAAAATAATGTTATCAGGTATGCAATGGTTCCATATTTATTTATTTTTTACATCACTAGTATTATAACATAATATAGACTATATATTATATTGAATACTGTAACAAAAACAATAGCTGATGTTTCCAACACTTAATGCAAAGCATGTTTAATGAAAGCTTCTCAATATACTAAGTAAAAGAAAGTTCCTGTATGTCAACAATTATGAAAATATTTAAATAAAACACATATATCAAATATATTTTTAATATACATTATGATGATTTCAAAAATCATTAAGGAAACTTTCCTTACCTAAAACTGCAATTGGACCCCAATGGCATAAGCGTCTTATTGGAGACGACATATTTAATTCATCAATAACAATACCTATTTAAATAATAAATATGTATGGTTTTTAACTTCATACATCATTAAACGTTGAAAAATTTACTTATCGCCTATAAATTCATTATTTATGAACTTGAAACTTAACGTCATTTCATTAATTTAAAATAGTAACACATTTTTCGTATAACATACTTATTACATAAGAAATGCAAAGAATAAATTGTCCTAAAATTAGGAATTTATTTATTTTTACAACACCCGCTTCACAAAAATCCCATTATCCGTTAAGCGCCCAATGGCCAATATTGGTCAAGCTGTCAGTTGTCACTGTCAACTTTAAAATGACATTTACCTACTATTAGTTGCTATTAGCAGTAAGATTAACGGTGAAAGATAATATGGTAAATCGAATAATTTATATCAAATTTAAACAATTAAATTACTTTATGCATTTAACATAATTATGTATATATTGTATATGGTCATTATACATAACACTTATTTTTACTTGTAGACTCTGATACGAAGACTTTTTAAAAATCATCATTCTCTTATTTTTCGTAAACAACTATTAAGTTATACATATTACTTTTTATTAAAAAATAATATAAACATCTTAAATAATTATATTTTAACTTCAATGATCCTAAAAAGTCTACTATTCTTCTATTAACTATTATATACTTACGGTAGATTCTATAATATAATATATGGTAACACAATATACCACGTCACGAAGTCACTTGTCACATCACATCGCGATATTTTTGTGGCTCTTTTGGGTGTGTGCTTTCTTCATGTGTGTTGTGCTACTTATGTGGATTATTAGGTGATACTCTTCTTTTTACTGGGTAAGTTTTGTCTGCTGTGACAAATTATATTTGTTATTGTCACAATTTTGAAGTTTTAACATGACGACCCATTCTTATTTGCGCTACATCTAATAAACCCCCGCCGGTGAATACATATTTACAGTCGCCGCCCGTATACATCTATTTCATGAGAAAACATTAAGAATAGGCTGTAAAGTAAATAAAGATTTTATGCGCATATAACAGTGAATTCACACACATTTTTCTGAGTAAATGTCACGCGGCCTACGATACATGTCAACCGCTTTCCTAGAGTTGGAATTTTTGTACTCGAATGTTTTATACATGGTTGTTTCTCGTTTCAGATTGTGATCCTAAACCGCAAACATGCCGAAATCGGTAAGTTAGACTTAATTTATCTAATACGAACTTACATACTTTAGTTGTATCGTAATTTCTAACGTCTCAGAATGAATTCGGTCTCTGCGTGTTTTTACTGATTTCACCATTGCAATGTGATCAGACAGCATATTAAATCACTGAACGAATGTTAGTAAGCTCTTACTTACATGAATGGGAGTAAATTGTATGAATGGTTTATTTGATTATGTTGTGGTTGTGTATGGCTGATCCAGTAAAAAGTAAAAGTGTTTGTTTAGCAACCATTGATAACAATATAATAACACCTGAGTTTAGTGATGATTATCATTATAAAAATAATGAGTAATTACTTTATTGTTCCATTTATATTTTTCAGCTGAAAAAATGAAAAATAAAATTGTTGTCTTATATCCAATTCTATTCAATTATTATAATATAAATATTGATTATTGTTTTGTATAATCATATACAACTTTCACAAAATAAACATTAACATTAAAAAATAATTATCTTCAAAATATTCATATGGTTTTATTTAGCAAGGTGACACTAAGGTTAGCAGCTGTTGATAAGAGAACTAAATTTTTAACTTCCATTCAGATAAATACATTATATCTAAAAATAAAAATTCTGTTAGTAAATATATTGTTGCAAACATTTATAAAAAAAGTATTAGCAGTTTCAATAATGAAGTCATTATCAACAATTAGGTTTCTATTTTTAAAAAAAGGTAACAAAGGAATTATAGTACATTTTGTTAGTCAAAACAAATTAAAAAAAAAAGTTATATAGAAATTATTTAAGTAAATGCTACATGTTACACATTTTTTTTTTATTGAAATAATCTATTTGTTTTACAGATACTTGAATATGTTACTAAATTAATAGTTCCCGGTGGGAATGATGTATTGGTTAGTCACTGTTTGGTGATTGAAGTGTTTTTTGTTTTATAAGTATAGTTTAGCTGACGGATTTTAATTTTCAATTGTTTTGTACGCTAACATTTGCTAATGGTTTTTTTTATGATTTTTTTATAATAATAATCACTTGTAAATAAAAAAATAAATATGAAAACATTTCAGCATGTTAAGTCATAAAACTTATTCTATTTATATGATCATGTGCATATCAGTTTACTCTATGTTATGGTCATTCTGAAGCGGTAAAGAGCATTTGTAGCAACTTACTTGTGACCAGCCAGTTTTATGAGTTTATCAAACTTTTTTGTCGTCATAAAAAGTGTTTACAATCCAAAAAGTTATATCAATATTACATAAGCTACTACTACTATTAAATGTTTTTATTTGTATGTATGTATTACAGGCTTTAAAAATACACCAGTATGATAAAAATTTTGGCTAATGGCTTTGGGAGGTATATGAGTAGATAGTGTACTGGACAGGTTTATTGTATAATATTTTTTTCTTTGCCCACCTTTCACATATGATTATATAGTTTTAATAATATATCATATATAACAACATAAAATATCAACCATAGAAATCCTAATCACCCCAGTCAGGTGGATTGCATGTATTTGATATTTTATTTTGTATTTTAGTCATTGTGATTTTTGTCACCACTCCCTTTATGAACTATATATAAATATACATCAATAAGAATAAAAATAATAATATAAAAGATTATAATACGGCACCGCGCATTTCATGTTATGAAAAATAAAAGTTAGACCATGTCTCGCGGGATTTAAAAAAGAATAATCACGTATATAATAACAATCAATAGTCATTCCTATAATCGTCAGGTTAAGAATCATTATCCCAAGAATGAAATACTTTTTATTTGCATGTCAAGACTTGAGATTTATTTACTTATCAATTCAAACAACATTCGGTATTTAATAGTTCTAAGAATGAATGCTTTAAGCCTTTATCCAAAACTCGAAAAGAAGGAACACATTACTTCGATTTATGCATTGATTTGGAATTAAAAAAAAAGTTCAATTTTTGTTTTTTATTTTCCAGATGTCGATATATTAAAGGAAATATAATAAAAATATATTACACACATACCAATATACATATATTAAAATAACACCTCTGTGAATAATATAACGGAAAAAACAACATCAAATATATTATTGCATGTATCTTACATGTACAAATATGTATAATTGTAAATACCTTTCTAAATAACTATGCAAATATGTAAAAGAACGTCTTCAGCTAGCGATTATGTAAATAAACGATTTCGCCAAATATAGGGAAGATAGGTTATATGAACAAGTAAAGATTCGTACGGTTTTTGTGTTGTGTAATTTCAAGTATAGTATTTTCTTAGCTAAGCGTGTGCCGAGCTTGCCATAGGAAGGAAGCTAGAAAGTGGGACACGCGTTATCTAGTTATAGTATTAGTGGACACTGCACCTATTCACTCGCCGACACCATAAACACATACGTACCAGACATATGATAGGTATAGATTTATGTTCATGGCATTAACATTTTAATTATTTGTTTTTTGTTGTGTGCTCGTATGAAATGTTAGTTCGATTTACGTGAAATATTGATATTATTAAATTTTATATATTTTATGAGTTATATTACCGGTTGTGCAACTTTAGGCCGCCCGGGTCAGTAACTCAGTACCACCCACACGTCAAATATTCTACCTCCAAATAGTTACAGTTTGTATCGCTCTAACGATGAAAACATAACATCAGATTCGCAGCGTAATTAACATTACCAAATTTGTATTCTAAAATACAAAAAAAAAAATATTTATTATTTCTACGTAATCAGGGAAATACTATTTTCCAAATGTTACAGCAATCACGCTTTTATATTGAAATACTGTGCGTGACATATACTGGTTTTATTCTATCTATAAGGCCTTTTTAAATTTAAAATAATTAGAAAACTTAATTAGCGCGGTTTTTGTAACACTTAATCTTTAATTAGGTAAATAAAATAATTTGACATGTTAAAATCGAGCAACGCGAATAAAATTTACGATTTAGACGCAGCAGTTATAAATGTTTCGGTAAAAAAGACTAGATACGCTGGCGGAGAGATCCCTCCGCTCGATATTATATCATATCATATGTATTAATTTTTAATATCGTAACATTTGAAAATATCTTATGATATTATGAATTACTGTTTAAAAGAATTCGTCATGAAGATACGTTATCTGCCCAACATTAAAATACCTTCTGTTTCTGAGAACGAAGAAGCTATAGAGGTCATATTTATGAAAGGATAGCAATAACAATGGATTGATTTTATGGCATAGGATTTCCTCTTAAGGATCTTGAAAGGTCATTCCTCGACGCTGCCCCATTACTGTTCTTGAAACAAATGCTATGCAATACAATGTTTCCAATGCACAGATTCATGTAAAATACGCTTTATTTGATGGGATAACCCTCTATTTTTCTAGGCCATCTCGACAAATATCGAAATCAATATATCTAAACATTTTATATTATTATCGCTATAAAGTTATCTTATTTAACTACTAATACTAAAATGTACTAACTTTTACCACAGATATTCCATACTACACCCTACATACCATAGGTTTAGTGTCAAAAATAATTGAACTAGTCACAATGAAAATAGACAGACGTATACAGTAGACAAAGAATTTTTACTAATTGTTAGAATTGCCTTCACTTTAAAAAAAAAGGAATGTATTTGATAACGCACTCAATACAATAGTTTCGCCATTACGGTCAAATGTGATTTTTGAGGAAAATAAAGACACGTTTTTTACCATTAAGTGGTTCTTTCTGGCAGATTACGACAATGACAGTTAATCACTAAAAACTAGACAGCTCAGAAGATATTATAGACACAGAGTTGCAAAAGTGTGTGTGCCAACACAGATGCACTCTTTATTCCTCTATACACTTTATAGGACTATAATGCGAAAGATCACGTTTCGATATCGTTCGAAAACGTGTAAAGTATTGCCGCGTAAACTTGGCATAGTTACACGAACAATCTTGAAATCGGGTGTTCTTGTGTCAATTCGAGCACATTGTGTTTAGGAGCTAAGGCTGTTGACTCATCTTTTAAATGCGTCACCCGAACAATTATCTAACACGCGGTGTATCAGACGCACTTCCTGCGAGGATCCGAGCTCTACTGTTCACAACAGGACATAGAAAAAACCGTGAACTCAAAGTAGATTTTGGTGTATAAAAGTTTAATGTGTAGATTTTTATACACATTAAGGGCTTTTTTGTTCAAGGGACATAGAATCTAAAATTGCATAGTTTCTTTTAATACTTGAGTATCAACGGCGGGCTATGCACCTACCATTTTACGACCCATTCGTTTTGCTGTTTTCAAATAGAAAAACAAAAATATATGACAAAGTTTCAAGTCAAGAGATCCTTTAATTAATCTTTAAGTTAAATTACATCAACGCTACGTGTGATATAGATTAGAGATACGTTCATTTAATAAATACACTAACAATTATATAGGATTGATTGTTACACAACTAAATAACTCACATTTATTTTAAGTACCAGTAACATTATTTATTGTTTCAGTTTAAATTTACATCATTTAGTCACACATAAAGATATTTCTGGGCTATATTTAACACTTGCGTGCAATACTGCATTTAGTGTGTCATTTGCATCTTCCTGTCAAATAATAGATATAAATACATGCAGAAATATAAATTATGTACCAGTTTTTTAGTCGTAATACTAAGAGCTGTTATTAGTGACGCTCATATTAACCGTTTTCTGAATGAGTTGCAAAAAGTTATATGATCGAAATACTTCAAGCCTTCTCGATGTTATTTCCTCTTATCTAATTAACCCACCTTTGAAAGAGAAATAAATATTTTCATTCACTCAATAACCAAAGAATGCTAGACATTTAATGAATAATCTGTGATATAGGTATCAATAAAGTTCTCCTACTCACATGGTAATAGCAAAACATAACGCTATTTAGTCATCGATTGGATCACGATTCAATTTAGAAATAAAAGAAAAAATATCTAAAAAACGTGACACTGTAGGCGATCACCCGTACAGATTTTAACAGTACATGTTTGCGAACCAAAACCTAGCACTTGGATACATTGAAAACTAACAAACTGATAGAATACTTACCGACTATAGCACGTTCGATGTAGGCTACACAGTAATTAAATACATTCTATTACATAGTACGAAGACTTGTCGTCACTATACCTGTGTTTGCGAATTTGAAATATCCTATTATAGTCCTTATAATAAGTGGTGTAAAGGCTAAGATGGTGTATACTATGAAAAGTATGATTTGGTATCAGGTGAGCGCGTCAGCCTTCGTCCTCGGGGCGCAGCGCAGACGCATCCCCGCAGGCGACCGTTCAGTTCAAACTCTACCGCCGCGTCCGGCAGACGCGGTTTTAGCGTCGTATTACCTTAAATCACCCCAGTAATAATCCTGTGTGCATGTGTGTGTATGTGACCGTGACTTTTGTACCAGTGTTACATCAAATTCAGCAAAATGGTTGCCGGCGGCAAACAGGTACTTGTTACATAACGTTCAAAGGACAATCAAATGGAAATATCATAAAGCATTTTATGTGCATAGTTACGAAACATTGGTATATTCATATTTGAATTGTGTGTGCATTTATGTTCTCTTCGTGGAAATAGTTTGAAATTTTATTGCAATAATTTCACCTCGAATTTACTATTGTTGGCTCGCCGCTACAATTCGAGTCCGTCCGCCATTATAAAGTCTTTATAAAGTAAATTAGCGTGCACAATTCGTTCTTGAAATTCTTACCTAGCAACAGTATTAAATATATTTTTCACATCGAATATATTAGTTATAGACTCAATTCACAAGTCGAGGTGATGTCATCACGACGTCAGCCGAACATGAAAGATGGGACGGTTAAGATTTTATTATTTATTTTGCCGCAAACGGTTTTAACCGTCTTTTTCTCCCTGTCCTTGTCTCTACCACTCGGTAAAAAGGGATAGAGAAGGTTTCCTGTTTCGCTAATGCGCCTTCGCTTTCGATTTCGTTCATGGAAAATAATTCAAGAGCTTGAACAGAAAACGAACAACGATTAAATCATAATAACCATAGGGGCCTTAATTATACGGCAACAATAGAGTTTTATATCGTTATCGATGTTACCAGTAATTTAAGAGACCTGAATTAGACGGATAATGAGCATAAATCATTTCAAACCGAAACTAATCGCATATGAAGTAATTTTGATATCGAATAAAGGAAAAAATATTGGAAATATTAGCAATAATTGCAGGTGTCTTAGATTTTCCTTTTAAGTAATTCATTGATTAACAAATAAAAGGTACTTACATATTCTTATTGAATATTCAAGGATCTTCCTCATACGAGAGAATAATGTATAACTTGACAAAAAAATTAAGCAAAAACGTACTTATAACATGTTTCCGCTCAATTGTATCTTATTTAATCTCATTAAGGCCTGTAAAGCTTTGACTATTATCCATTGTTTGGATTTTATTTAAAATGTGATTTGTCTCATACGACAAAAATGAAAAATTTATAATATACGTTTCCGTATTTTTTGTGTCCTTCATGATTATTTATTTAATATTTAAATAATTAAAAGGGATGGAGGCATCACAATCGCGCTTAATTACAATTCTTCTGATAAGACTACAAGTTACAAATTAAGTCAATATTCAAAATGTTCTCAATATTATTTTATAAAACGTAAGATAACGAAGATATGATACGATTTTGTAAAATTTTAAATATCTTGAAAAGTAATTTTCTGATATAATACTAAATAGTAAATTTAGTATCAAATGTTTTCGCAGATAATCTTGTGATTATCTTTTCTGATTTGACTTGACCATCCTCATATCTTACTTATTTTTCGTAAAATACTTTCACGGTTCATTACATCCTCTCATGTAATAAAACACCAAACTCTTCAACTTTTAAATTTACTTTTAATATTAGATTTTGTTTGTCAGTTACGGCTTGGTACGATATAGTCTATAAATACAACTTTAATGATGAACCCATATCAGAAATGACATCACGTCTTTTGTTTTTTACAATTCGTCAAAGACGATTAGCTATTTTAACGATTTCAAAAATAAGCATAATATCCTGGGCAAATTTTACCCAATAAGCCTTTACCATGGTTATTGTTCAGCTTCTATCGCAAAACTATATTGATTTGTGTTTTATCGTATAATTAGAGTCAAGTTGTCACTTTAGGTGCCCAAGGTAAATTGTCACTTCAAACAGTTTAAAACCCACTGTGATGTCATTCGTTTTATTTTTAAATCGAATTTACTGAAAATGATGATGAAATAATAATTATTTTCCTTGCTTAATTTAATTTGTTCCATCAAAGACATATTCTCGTGTGACTCATCCGTCATGTAAAATAGCAATTTTCTAATTAAACTAGTATTTTTCTTGAATATTCCCATAGTTGAACAAGCTTTAGTTTAAAGTCACCTGTTGCCATGTGTAGGTCAAGACTTGCGACTGAACTTTAAACTAGTTCTTCCAAACCCGTTGGATTAAAATTGTCAATGGAGTTAGTGACGATTCAAATTATAAATGTTGTTTGACTGGCCGGCTCTATTTAGTTTAGAAGAGGGCAAAAGCTGGAACAGAATCATAATTAGTGCAACATTTGAGCAACCAAGGTTGATGGCACAATGTCCACAGTCGATGATCCCTACTTACCATTATTAGGTGGCATATTTTTGGTCCACCTATCTACACCGCTTAAATGTCTGGCTTCTAAATTCTAACCGGTCGTATCGGATTGCCTTCCCATCAGATTATGATATTTAGGGAGAAAAGAGTGCAACCATGTGCACAAATTTGTGCACTAATATCTCCTATGCTGATACTCTTTGACAGTGGCCGCTTTAGCAGAAAGCTGTTAGATTAGGGACATCACTAAATATAATAATTTCTTTGAAATTTCCAACAAACAAAATATTTTATTTCAATTTATTCCTTTTTTGATTTACGCCATATTTGATTAGCCAATGACAAAATAAAAGTTTCAATCATCAACATTATCTCAGCAGAATCAATTCCGTGAGCTGCAACACATTGACGCGTCACTCATTCATTACTTGTTGTACTTGAAAATTAATTTGATGGTCGATATGCTTCGTGACCATAACGTTTCACACCGTTTCACTTACATTTCGATTTCTTGAACGTTCGTAGAACGATCAATCTCCTGCTGATAATTCATTCATATACGGTGTATACAAAAACTATTTCAAAATCCTCTGAGGATAGAAGCACACAAATGGTCGCATCGAATTAGTTTCTTGTATTCATGTAATTTCTAACTAAAGAACAGGAAGAACGGGATACAAATGTGGCCGATAATGTTAGCCATATGACAGTATCACCTGCTCAATCCCACCTGTCCCTCAATTTTAAGCGCCTTATGTTGTAACGCTTGGCCTTTGTTCTACCATTAACAGAAGATGATTTGAAAATGTATCCTCTTTTATATAAAACGTCTCTCGTTAAGCTTATAATTATTAGTAACGTTATCCAAATTCTAATCCATGTAATTTGACTTGCTAATAATTCGAGATCAGGTTATCGCTAGTCTTAAAAATGTTATTTTATCTATGCTTTACTTTTTTATATTATATTACAGTGGCAAACGGTAAATTTCAAATAAAACCTTTCCGCTGATGATAACGATCTTACTTGCAAATTTTTTTATATAGTTATAATTACTTTCATGAGTCGACTTAAACAAATTACTATTTAGGTGTGTGTAAATCGACCTGCCGAGAAAAATGTTTATTTTAAATGACTGTATTTGCTTAATAGATGCGGAGGTGACACCTGGAGCTGTCGTGTTAATTATTTTACCTTGACCATGTGTAATTTTTGCATTTAGTCGTACCTTATAAATATAGTTACTTCCTCTTTTTACATTTAACTCGTCATCATTTATCATTAGGAAACACATTGCTGTTTCCATATCGTTTTAATGATTACAAGTCGTCTTGTTATCTGAGTTTTTATCTTTAGCTCTAACAAAACTACAGTATTATGTATTCGTATTTTCCGAAAAAAATAATTGTCTAAAATATAAGTAGTGTTTTGTTTGACTATAAATAACTTTATGCTTCTATATTTCATTTATAAAATATTTAGTTTGTACAACGGTTTCCCGCCACGGGCCACAGGCGCTGCTTTTAAACTTCCTTTCCAAATTGTCTGTATTTAAGATTCGTTAACTTAATTACAAAATTAACAATAAATAAAATACAGTTCTAGAAAACTGTCCGATTAATAAGACTCTTAAATAAAAAAAATGTATTTAACGTTAAATGCTAGAATATTAGTTTCATTTAACTCATACATAAAATTCTGTGATCACTTTCATATTTGGAGACTTACCAATTAACTTGTTATGAAAACAAAATTCGTCGATGCGATGAGAACATATCGTGATATATTCCTCTTCAAGCGTTACTTTCTATTAGGTAATTTTTACGTTAATTATTGTCATTCAAGAAACTGAAAATAACGATGACTTATCATTTCTAGACATGTTATTACTTATTCTTTTATATCGTGTATCGTATTGCGACGTCACTTGTTGTCTTACATGACTTATATTAATTTATTATGAAATCATTAAAATAATAATACTTTTACAACATATTTCTTATAAAACGAGATATTCAACTGTTTAGCCAAATGTGACATTTCCAAAAGACTGTTTGATTGTTGTCTCAAATTAACGTTCGTATTTACATTATGTGACTATTTATAGAAAGCCCTGTTATAAATCGGTCAATGTCAGGTCAAGTAAAAAGGTTAATATTGTCTGCCAATATTTTTGTATTGTCCATTAGTATTTGCTATGTTTTATCCTCAATGTTCGCTATAATCTTAGAATTATCGCATCTTGTACGTGAGAGCAAGTGTGTCGGTGATATCATCTTCATATCTTAATTGTTTGCAAAGACTGATGCACTCCCCAAACACGCCGACGGTATTTTTAGTACTAGTTAATATTATAAATTACTCTGAAATTGTTTATACGAGATCAGCTCGTAGCCTTTGACTCATGTAGTTCGGATACCATGATATCGCATTTGAGTAAGGGTCTCACCTAAGGCGAACACGTCTTCTTAATTATATTGTGTCTGTAATTAAATTTCTTTGAACACTTGTCATCATGTGGGATTTTTTGTTCCGTAAAAGGAGAATTGGAAAATCGAATTTTAAGAAAAGTAATAAACAGTCAGTAACTGAGGTAAGTTTTATTTCGTTTCGAGAATATTTGAAATATAACGAATAACTGTCGACTTAACAATAAATTTTCCGTCGTTTACAATGGAAAAATAAAATAAGACCAAAAATATCTGGCGTAGCAGCGTTTACAGTTTTTTTAGACCTTGCCCCCATGCCTTAGCCTCTCTGTGTACCCTTGAAGCGACGATCATGCTAATGTGTGTCGTTTAAATATCATTTACCTTGTTAATGCAAGTATTTTTATTCGACTTTGACTTTTATTTCAGTTAATGGCGGTAAAAATTGTTTTTATTTTTCAGTAACTTAAATAATAATAACCTTAATATACCTTATTTCTACCATGATAATCACTAGGGACAATCGAACAAGTCTTCAAATACTTCCAGAATGTTTCCAGAGCTCTCTCTTCTAACAATAAAAAAATATATATTTATTTAAATCCAATTCGAAGTTCATTAGAATCGTCTCTTCTGTTAAACGTTGAGAAAATAGCAAATTGTATTACAATGAGACTAAAATTCTAAATTCGCTAAGTAACTCGCGTAGGTTTGTAATCAGTAAATTGCTAGTCTTGCATAAACATCCGTTGGTTACTGCGATAAGTCCTAGATTGTCGCCACTAACTTATCTCTCGCTTACATTTTACGCGATGATTCATCGCGTTCGAGATCGACTCCAACTCCCTCTTTCTCATTCCTGTTCTCATTAAGACCTTTTATCGTTTTAATTGGTTTAAAATTTAGACTAAATAATATTTACTTAGTGGTAGCGCTTTGTGCAAGCCCGTCTGGATAGGTACCAGCCACTTATCAGATATTCTACCGTAAAACGACAGTACTTGGTATTGTTATATTCCGGTTTGAAGGGTGAGTGAGTCATTGTGATGAAAGGAATGGTTAATGTTTCTTAGAGTGCCATTGTCTATGGTCGGTGATGACCACTTACCATCAGGTGGCCCATATGCACGTCCACATAGCATAAAAACAAAATTAGTAATCGTTGTACTTTAATTTTGTGACTTTTATTTAAGAAAACTGGAGTGCACTTATATTTATTTCGAGGGGCTCAATAAAATTAAACACGTTTATAAACTAATATTAAAGGCAGGTGATACAGCAATAATAGGGGATTCTCAAGGCTCATGATAATCGACCTCGTAGCGATGAATGAATGAACGCAAAGTACATTGTTGTCAGCCACCATTCGATAATATCACTCACGAGACTATTGTTCACAGATTTACGATTGCGTGATAAAGTACTACTTGCAACTAGAAACTAGTGACTATATAGCTTTGAGTATAACCTCTAACGAATCTATGTACCGACACATGATACGTATGTAATTTAAACTCGGTGTTCTTAATACATTGTTATTGACGATTCAGATACACGAAGGAAAAATAATTATTTTATTTATTCACTTATAAAATTCAGTAATTATCATTCGGAACAAGGTAACCATTATTAGGTAATGAGGTATCTGAAACCATAAACATTGCTCTAGAACGGTTGCCAAATACAGAGATAAGATAAGGTATCGAAGGTGAACCGCTGCTTTGGGTCGGTCTAATACATACATAAGTAAGTTTTTACAACAAAAGAAGTTAAGCCATAAAATGTCTACTTCTAGAAAAACTTTCTCTTCTTCAGAAGAAACTTTAGTATTTTATTATGGTTCTGTGGTGTAGTGCTTTAGTTGTGATCTTACTACTTGGTACTTTAGTCTTGGTACTTTTTAGTTGGCAGAATTTCGACCGTGACGTAGACCATGAGGATAAAAAAATGTGAGGTGTTCACCTCATATTTTCTAACTCCAATCAGATGTATTATAACCATATTTGATCTTCAAAGCTAGTGCATTCATAATCAATATCAGCAATGCACTTATTTCCCTATAAGTGATTGTTTATTAATTATAATTAATATTAGATGCGAGAGCGGTTTGTAAATAACGATGACACAATTGCTCCGGAAGATCACATCCGTTTGGCACCGGCTCAACAGAGTCGTGTAAATATAGATACAAAACAAATTGCATCTATTTCTGTTTCGGTTTCCTTTTTTTATTAAAATTTATCTTCTGTTCATTCCACTTTCAGTTCACGATGTATAGTAGCATCATCGTAAATAATATGAATAGCCAAGTTAAAACTAAATAGTTTTGGGTAACATAAGTATGTGATTGGGTTTATATTGATGGAATATACCAGATCTTTCTTATTAAACAATAGTTGATACATATGAGCTCATGAGATCATGAAATGTCATTGTTAATTATAATTAATCTAATATACTGTATACGTTTGTACAAACCTTCCTAGCCCTATGGATGGCAGCTCCTTTTTTTTGGTGCAAGAGAGGTTGCATAGTCAATGTTTTCCCTGTGTAAATATGTCCAGAGTCTTAACTTTGACTGACACGAAAGCTACTATACCCCATTATATTATTGCCATTTCAATATAGTAAATATGTAAAATAAAATAACTTGCTTTTCTAAAATACAGTTTAATAATTAAAAAATTTAAATTTAAATAGAAGAGCCTCAACAATCCTAAATCTTGCTTGGTGACAGACTCCAGTTGTTGGCTTATTATCTGACCACGTATATTGGAAACGAAAATCATCAATTTTATTATAATAGCTATTTACGGAAACCTGTTAATGCAATGATAAATGTTAATGTTAATGCATAAAATCTCTTTACGTTTATGTTCTTTTTATCTACTTATTTTATTTTAACTATTTAATATTGCAGCTTATATTATAAGAGGTTTTAATATCGAATATGCTACTTCTTGATTATATGCTAGTCTTTTGTCTTTATAAACAATAATGTATAAGTTTTCCTTATTACTTGTAGCATTGTTGTGTCATATTTAGAATTATGAATTATTTTAGGCACATGATACACATGTTGACTCAATCAGGAATACACACAGTAAATTAACTCAACGCGTCGTTCGATTCAATATATATCAGAAAACACTAATGGTTTCAGAGTGGATTACTACTTTAATCTAATAAAACATAAGTGTTTGTTAATCTTTTATTGTGTATTGTAGATGAACGTCCGGGTGACGACGATGGACGCGGAGCTGGAGTTCGCGATCCAGCAGACGACCACTGGCAAGCAGCTCTTTGACCAGGTGGTGAAGACCATCGGCCTCCGTGAGGTCTGGTTCTTCGGCCTCCAGTACACCGACTCGAAGGGCGACCTCACATGGATCAAGCTTTACAAAAAGGTTTGTCGATATTGCCTTTGTAACATCTAAGAAAGAATAGAATGGATTTGGCGTTCTTATTTTAAATCTCCTTAGACGAAGTTTATTTAAATGTTGATTGCCTATAATTCTTAAAAAATTCACAGTAGAAAACATAGCGTGACCAATCTAATTATTGCGACCGGTTTAAATATCGTTTCTGCGAATAGAACACAAATGGTATTTCACGTTGATTGATGTATTTAGTGTATTATTGTAAGTGGACACAGTAAAACATATATTTTACGGGCTCTGTCAAGTTCAAGATTTTGTATATCGCAATTGCAATTCTTGAAAACATTATGTTCTGTTAAATTTATTGGCGAGATTGTAACTAGTTTTGTTTGCCAAATGGTTGTCTACCAATAACTGATTAATTTTGTAAATAGTGTACATTATATTTGCTACTTATAATATTTCATAATGAGCGTAAGATCTTGAGAAATGAAGAAACAATTGCCATTTAGGTCGACGCGTGTTTCCGTCATTTTGTTTACGCACAATTCATAAACCTTCTGTGACACTGATTTTCCTGTATTTATCCTTAATCGACATTGACCCGCTAAACCAATGTCATCGTGTACGACTTGTACTGTATACCGAAAATATATTTTATACCCTCGTTAGCGAGGACGTCCGGTTATCGGATTCGAAATTACTGCAATGTATATGAATATTCAACAAATTCGCACTACGATCATGACTTTCTAAACGGTCAACGATTCAAATTAAACGATTGACAAATAGCTATTTATTTCGACAAACTCATTGCTTTTCTTACACTTTGTTTCGTTATCACGTTTAACAAAGATTACGTTTATTGTATTCTGTCGTGCACAATTGTCCGTTTTCTATGACAGACGTGTCGTCGAATTCCGTGTTTCTATTCACTTGTGTTGTCTCAGTGAATGGGTAAACAGGTGTAATGTTACCAAACCTGTTCTCGATAGTGGGTTACGGTACATTCCTATTGGTTATGCGTATTCTATGTCAGATGAAAATCGTTGATTCCCAGACACAAGATCAGCAATGCTGCGCCTTTAGCGAAAACGGAAAGTAAAAATAGATTAATGCACGTTTTGTAAGTTAACTCGAGTAAATAATATAGTAACCGGATTTAGGAGTGTCTGTTATCATAATCATCAACTAATATGGTCACGATAAATAGTAGAAATAATAAAAAGAGTCGTGTCATTGATTACATTGAGATTATGTAATATTGCTTTACTTTTAAAAGACGATAGAGAGCAGGTGAAGATTGTTGTTCCAAGTGATAAATAATATCTTTTTTTTATTTGACTATGCTTGATATATTTTCATTACATAATAATTATTTGCTAGGAGTACGTAATTAAATAAATATGTCGCTTAATTAAAAGTAACTGGTGGTCAAATATCTACTATATATATAATGTATAAATAAAATATATAAATCCAAAAAAAATTCGAAATATAATGCTATTAAAATTTTCCCGCTATTAACAATTTCTGGACAAAGATTAGTTAGCTATAGTTATTATTACAAGTAAAAATGATGGTGTTATAAAAATAAATATAATTAATATAATATTGATAGTCTGCTATTCCTTTAGAATGATTTCTTAACGATAACTCCGGGCTAATTGGTCTCGTGATCACAATGCGGAAATCGAAACTGGCGCGCGTGCCCTCGTGTAAACATTCATTGAGTTTAATTCAATAAACTGTCCAGTTGAACGGCCTATATCTCTAAATAGTGTCGTCTACTATCGTTCCTTTTGTTTTTAACTTTGATGATAGTTTCGATTCGAGATTAAAGACTTTTTTTTCGAGTATGTCGACATATAAAACCTTTTTCGTCGTTCTGACAACAAACATATTTAATGATAAACATTCGAACAGACTTGCCGACACATACACTTGCATTAAGAGAGTTATAAAAATAAAATCCTTTTTATCTTTGAATGATTTTAGCAAGTGTGTGTACTTTTGTTAAATTATGATAAGACTCAGTCTGTATTCACTATTATCTATTATATAACGGATATTGTTTTTTTTTTTTTTTCATTATATAGAAAACGAGAAAAATATTCAACATTGATATCCACAAGATATATTAAAACGTCGACTATAATAATATTTGTGAAAAAAATGTTGCAATTTGTATGTATTCATGCAATATAATGAATTAAAATCGACAGTGCTTACTCATGCCCGTGGAAAGGCCGCAAATGTTTCTTATTATGCGAGGTTAAGCCCACATCGGATATGTTTTAGCATTCAGTTCATCCATACAGAGGCAAAGGCGAGTGACTCATATGCTACAATAGTCATTCTTATAAATTATACCTATACCTCTTTGGTATTCGGTTTTAAACGCAAAATGTCTAAGCATTATTTCCATTATAACTTAAGCCAAATTGAAAAATGAAGTTATCTATTCAACTATTTGATTTTCTTTAACTCTAAAATTGCATATGTCAATAAGGAACCGATTTTGTTTGTAGTAAGGAATATTTTATATTTCTTACAATGCTACTGCTACTCTTTCTATTGGTGTGGTTGACTAGATTACACTTACTATCTGGTGATCCAAAAAAGATACAAAAACGATTGTACTCAAAGTGGTCAGAAAAAGTTGTTCTGTGTAAGTTACACGATATTTCAACTATCATATATAATAAATAAATAATATGTAATCTTTGCGTACCGAGGTTATAAGTAAATAACATTACGTGATATAATTTATTGTTTGATTGATTGGTCGATCAACTGTCGAAGTGTTTGTGAATAGTAAAAAATAATCAGTCTTATTTTAAGTACCCGCATGGCACCATAGGCTGTACACATTCTATTTATAACATGTACTCTCATTCGATTAATATAGTTGTATTTACTTGGCGGTGGCGCTTTGTGCAAGCCCTTCTGGGTAGGTATCACTCCACTCATCAGATATTCCACCGCCAAACAACAGTACTTGGTATTGTCGTGTTCCGGTTTGAAGGGTGAGTGAGCCAGTGTAACTACAGGCACAAGGGACATAACATCTTAATTCCCAAAGTTGGTGGCGCATTGTCGATGACAAAAATGGTTAATATGTCTTACAGCGCCATACTTACTATCAGGTGGCCCATATGCTCGTCGGCCAACCAATAGTTTAAAAAAAATCATGCGTTTGCTGATCTCATAAGAATCCTTAAATAAGGCTACGATGATATTCCAGCACCCTGCCGCCAATTATGAATATGAAGGGCCTTCGTGAAGCGATGTTTTTCCTTACCGCCGAGCACGAAATGCCATGTCGTAAATAAATTAGTTTTTGTATATTAATAATTATTACAATTCCATTCACATAATTAGTTGTTTAATTATTTATGAATTTTAATTCAAAAATAGACGCAAAAAGTTTAGCAAGGCTCCTTTTTAATTGCAAACCAAACGTTTGGCTCGTTGAAGTACGATAATTTATTTGAATTTGAAGTTCGAGAATGAAACTGTTGCATAAGTATATGAATAATTACAAAACAACATTAAGATAGTTATGTATTTGTGTCGAGGCATAGCGAAATGTAAGGTAACAACCGATAATGTCCCACTTAGCGGGTCGCGGCTGATTCGGTTTTAAACCGACTACGGCGCTTAATTCGTTCACAAAACTTCTCTTTGTAAATTAATTCAGCGCTCTGTTAAAGCGGAAAACCCTTTTCCATTCGCCGTTAACAGGTTGTTACACGATGTTTTCCTTAATCGCCGATCATATGATTGATGCGCAAAACTTATCAGTCAAGATACACTACTGAATCAGCGATCTTGGTCGTTGATTTTTGGATGGGTTTGAGAAGAATATTTTTAAATGGTATTCTTTGAATATTGTAGTGTTACCAGATGTTAAATTGTGTAAATCATGACATGTTTATCGAGCATGTGGCACCAGTATGTGTAAGCCAAGGCTCGGTACAAGGTAAATTGTTAACGCCACCGAATTCACAAACACTTACACGAAGTCACTTAATATATAAAATATATTTTTGAGATGAAGAGACTTTGACCCCGTTCGACCGATTACCATAAAATTTTAAATTTTATGGTTTATATTCATTAGTCTCAATCTATGAGCTATTGTAGAAAAAGATAATTAATTTAATAGCTTATAATTATAAATATATATATATATATAGCTGAGATGGCCCAGTGGTTAGAACGCGTGCATCTTAACCGATGATTTCGGGTTCAAACCCAGGCAAGCACCACTATATGTGTTTAATTTGTGTTTATAATTCATCTCGTGCTCGGCGGTGAAGGAAAGCATCGTGAGGAAACCTGCATGTGTCTATTTTCATCGAAATTCTGACACATGTGCATTCCATCAACCCGCATTGGAACAACGTGGTGGAATATGTTCCAAGACCCTCTCTATAATGGAAGAGGAGGCCTTACCCAGTAGTGGGAAACTTACAGGCTGTTACTTTACTTTACATATAAATATACGCTTTAAATAACTATGGTGATGTTCGAAATAAATATTCAATATGTTTATTGTTTTATAACAGTACATTATGCAATTTAATTAGAAAGCGATCGACACTATTCGTAATTAAAATTCGATAACACATACGAACTAGCAACACTTGACAACATAATTTATTACGTCTTCATACGCAAATTACATACGACACCGAATACGGATTTCCGATACGATCATCGGAAGTTCACACACGTACCTCGTGAACAGCGCTACTATAAGAACCAATCAATGATCATTACAAAAAATATAATTCGTTATTTAAATTCGTAAGACTAAACTTTCAGCTGTTATTATTTCGAATGCTGTCAGTTTGGTGTTCTTAGGAATATAAAATCTTCCACTATTAAAGATGTAACAATAATGACTCCTTACAATTCGTATTTATATGACACTTATATATTTCGTAAATAAAACTTGCTTCAGCACTCCTCTCGAAAATGACAGCAAGAAACATCGTCGATCCGTTGCTATGGTAACGAAGATAAATAACTTTTGCCTTTATATTTATAGGTAATAGAGATTAATGTATTAAATGCCACGTATTTTAATAATCTGTAATATTAAATGTAACTTTCTGATGTATATATGTGTGTATATATACATACCTAAAAACCACATAAAGACTACTACAAGTTACAACACGCAATGTTTTATCGTCATCATCAAACGATCGTTACTTCGCGCAAACAATATATCATTCAATTGTTTGTATCAAAAGAATGTCATAGTAAAACTTATATCAAGTGCCTTTTTATGAAATTATCGATAAAATATAAATGTATATATCGTTATCGGCCGCTAGGTATTAACGTAATAGTTTGTATTTAGGGTAAAAATTAGTTTTTGATTGTTATCGATCGTACATATTTGCCTGATAAACATACAGCGTACAAGAATACACTTCTAATAATTAATTTTAATTTAATATCAACTATAAGACGAATAATTTGAAGAGTTCTTCTATATAATTTATTTTTAATTCTTAAATGCATTCAAAATAAGGATGTATTACATATTTGTTCAGAATATTTATTTTTGATAACTGTTGCTAATGTCAAACGTTCGTGTTATGATAGTAGTTTATGTTGCATACTCCCATACAATTTATAAACCACATATTCTATAGTATGTGATTTCAGAACACAATTACTACACCAATTACACCGGTACGTGGCATTTTAATAATAATATTTTGTAATGTTATTTTTTATTATCATATTTACATTGTTATAATGTAGGTGTGTAATATTAATGGGTATATAATTTTATTTCGACATTTTTCTAATATAATTTAATGGAGTAATAATTTAATCGTCCGTGGAAAGAAAGAAAGGATGAAGGTGTACATTTATCTTCATAGATTTGAATCGATCTATGCATATTCCTTGATGCCTTTTACAATATTGATAGGCAGACTGGCGAATAGACCACATCGACATTAGCGTGTAATGTTAACAATTCCCTTCTGTCGACAATTCAAACTACCTTGATAACTAAAATGTTATGTCTCTTACACCTGTAATTGTACTGGCAATCGCTCAACCAACCGGAATGCAGCAATGTCATGCTGTTACTGCTGTTACTGCTGTTTTCAGCTGCTTGTCATGAGTGGAAGATACTACAAATACAAAAAAAAAAACACACACACAAATTAAATAACTTGAAGTATCATTTACTTACCAGGGTTCACTTTTTTGTAAAATTTACGTATTCCAACCGAAGTGTCATCGCGTCCTTATTCCTAAAAGAATATTCCAGTGTATTTGTTATGCGTCAAAATCATAAACGGAAACGAGATAAATCATCGTAGTCTATGTTCAATGTAACGACACTTTGTTAAGTTATAAATATATATATGGTAGCTTCTTATTAATCGAAATCCATTATATACTTGTAAACATTAGATAGACGCTTTAAAATCGAACAGGTTTTAAAATTTTCCAATCTAAGTAGTCGTTGCTAAGTCACTTCAATGTTACAGTGTTAATCTGTAACGCCAATAAAGTCTCATAACATACAGTATAAGTATTACATATAGTATTAGTATACAAAGTTAAAATGTAGTTGTAACCTTACGTCATCTGACTTTTTTATTTGGCTGTACAATACACCGATCGTTGTTGAAATATGCTACATATATTATATAGAAGTTGATTCATCTGGTTAGTTCCGCTATGACTAACGAGCTGTTTGATAAGGAAATTAAAGGGAAATCAATGTTATTAAATTAATTCAACGAATTCTTTATGTATCGAATCATTTGCACTTGTTTCGTACCTGTATATTATCTATAACTAATATATCTTGCATGCTTTATTGCCTCGTATTTATAATTGTGGTTGTAAGTATTTTTTTGTAATATGAATACAGGGGCGTTTTTCCTGTTGTATTCCTCGTTATTCTTACTTATAAGGCACGTCCCAGGGTACAAACAGTAGGACGGGCCAACAAAAAATATGGAGGTTTTCCAATAAAAAGTAATAAATATATGATATATATATATATATATATATATATATATATATATATATATATATATATATATATATATATATGAATATATGAGCAGTCGGTTTACTTGATAATAGTTATCATAAAGATTGCCTCTGCAAATAATTTATTCCATTCCTTGTTACACCAGTTTTGGCACTAAACCTGAGCCCCTTTAAAAGAAGGATCGAAACGTGACTTACTTTTTGTTAATTAAATCATGTTAATGTACTTTTTGTTTAAAAATAAAGTACATAAGTTTACTTCTAAAACATAATAACATTCCAGCCCAAGTATTTAATTTTAAGATTACTTTAACAGCGATGGAATTTGGATCTAACTCAAAACGCTTAATGTAATGTAATCACAAATTTGATACATTTCCATATGTTTGAGGAAAAATCACTATCATTTCCAATAACATGATCGATGGATAGTAGGAAAAAAATATAACTTAACTCATATTTTTAATTTTTAATTAATTTAATCGATTTTCGTTAGAAAGTAAATTCCAAACCGGTGGTTGCTTTACATTTAATTTTAATTCTATATAATGACGATTCTCAAGGGCTTATAAACGTGTATTTCAACGGAGTATGCACTGATATTTGGTACGCTAACAAAAAGAAGAAAGGAATTTGAATTGAAATGTTAAAGTTAAAATATAATGACAATTAAATTTGTAATATTATAAACAAGATTGAGCCTCACTTATATTTTGGTAACCTAAAAGCACACACGCAGGTCAATGTAACCCTAACTCAAATTTTATACTCAATGGCAGCCTCGCAAAAGTTTAAAAAGCGATTTACTAAATGTAATGTTATCGAAACGAAAAATAATCCTGGCCTACTCACATAATAAATATTCTCCCCGATATTTCGAAATATAATTGTTTTTTTATATGTCAATGCATGTATTCACAACGTGCACTAGTCAGCTCGAATCTCGAACCATAGGTAACCGATCTCCGGTGTCAGATTGGAACTTATCTATGGTTATAATGAACATCGCAGTTACCAATAGTATGCACTATCGATAGTATTGCCGCTATCGATAGTATTGCTCACTAAGAGCTATCGATACTATCGATAGTATTGATCAAAGCGATACTATCGATAGTACTATCGATGTCTTGAATAATTTTCGAGGTCAACTATCGATAGTCCAACTATTGATAGTTCTGCTACACAGGAATACAATAATTGAAAAAAAAAAAACAAGCGATTTATGCCTATTTTTATGTAGCTTAATAGACTTCATTTTGCAACGAATCAACCGATACATCTCTTAAATGAGACCTGTTTTTTGTTTTATTCGATTAAGTCAAATACTTGATACCTTCGAAACAAAATAATAAAGAAGCAAGAACAAAAAAAAAAAAAAAGATTAATTTATTAAAATATGTATAAACCAAACATCTATGTGTGTTCGTGTAAACCATTATTACTTTTATGTACATTGATGTAGAAGTTCATTAGCCACGTAATCTATTTATGTCTTTATAGAACAATAATTAAGAATTGAATTACATTAGATCCTATTTTATTCGCTGAGCGGGTTTGCGAGAGTCTTGTATTATTATTTTTTAATTTGGACTGGTTTTCCTTTGACTCACATTGCGGTGGAATGCTTTAATTTTATACGCATATCTATAATCGTATTAAACTATAAATAATAACTAGTTTCGTGCGAACACACGTATTTATCTTGTCATCGCGCTATCATCCAATGTAACATTTTTAATTTAATTTCTATGGGATCCGGTTTTATCGTTGGAAGCTTTTATTATATAAGCTTCACTTCGAAACGGCTTGATAATCGTATATAAGTAAATCACTACATTCTGTTATTTGTTATAAAAGCTGAGAACGTACATTATTGTGAAACAGTATTGAAAAGAAAGTATTAAATCAGAAAAACTGTCCGTTTCGTTCAATTTAATTTAATAGAATAGACGAAAATTTAATAGCATTATTAGATTGTATATTTTTATCAAAAAGTAAGTGCTACTTTATAAGATTCGATTATAATATTATAATATTTTTTTATTATTGTTACTAACGTAGTTTTAAAATAAATATTTTGTATACTAATATCTTTTCATAAGTAGATAATATGTAATTGTATAAATGTAAATGTTATGATCCTTGGATGGTCGAAATAAAATATTATTATTATTATTATTATTATAATCATCTAAAGATTTAAATTGTTATATAATTAATATCACCGACGATCTCCAGACAGTATTTATTTAGCGCAATTCTCAGTCCTAGGCAAATCCCAGCAGACTCTATTCACATTTATTCATTATCCAGACGTTGAACTGTCTCTCTCGTTTGTTTATATTATACGTATAATATGAATCATGAAACTAATGTACGTCCGTCAATTATAGATATATTTATTGAATGTTTATATTTCGAATTAGGAAACAAAAAAGAATACTATTTTTATAGTAATAGGTACGTATGGAAACAATATGGTTCAGCTCTAAAACTACGAAACATAATGGAAGATAGCGGAAAGAAAGCGAGGCAAGCATCATAACTTATAGTACTGAAACTTGCATTGATTCTGCAAATTGTGGAACATCGAACCGAATGAAAAATGTATGAATAATCTAAATTGAACGCGGATGAAAACACGAGGCACAACTTGTATTCAACAAAGATATCATTATGGTATGTATGATATGGTAAGTTTGTATTTGTACGTCGGAGCGACGAACCCGCCTCGAAAACGCTTGATATGAGAGATAAGTCGCAAACACTACAGAAATAATGTGAAAAAATATTTGCATTTATTATACGATAAAACAGAAATACTAATTTAATTACTTTTTAATGTTGTAATTATGCAGTTTTAAAATTACATTGCTCATTAAACACTTTTAACAGTTGAATTCAGTCTTATGCCTCTCATAAAAAATCAGCGTTATTTTTATACCCTTTATACAAATATAACACTTCGCTTTTATAAAAAAATATAGTGTGTTATTTCGAAGACGATACAAATTAGAGGACGGTTTGAGTCGTTTATACACACTTAAGGACTACGACACTTGATGTAGATTAGGTTCCAGTAGATCTGATGCACGCGATCTCGTTTCAACGCTCACGGAATGTTGCTTTTTGTCATCGTCGATAATTATGATTATCGTAGCATATGAAATACGGCCTCAATACAAGTCGTGCGGCGGCGCGGGCGACGGTAGCGGCGCGTCGCATTGCGTCACGGACACCTAAACGAGTGATATCTCGGAATATCGACGAGACGATTCTGACTCGAATTTGACACGAGGAGTAAGTTATTGATGCTTATCCGCTTGTAAGTCGTATGTTTTATCTCGAGCTCACGCTTCGAACACGAGTGGTAACTATTTTTCTGGAGGAGAATTGGAATATTAGTAATCGATTCAATTAATTTCTGTTGTTTTTTACAAATTTGTACCGGTGCGATATCGTAACCGGTACCATAAACAAGTTTGTGTTAATATCGATTTTAAACTGATAGAATAGTTGAAGTCGCACATACTTGATGCCTCAACGGCTTTAGATAAATGAATCAATATATTTTTTATTTATAAAAAAAAAATGATAATAAATTTGGTTGATATTAGAATTACATGTACAAGTTTTGTCAAATAGAGTATGTCAAATAAACTGTTTGGACAAATTAGTTTTATAGTAAAAGTGGTCGCTAATACCTAATACATGCATTTGTGCGGCTTCGCCAAATCGGCACATACGATGCGCGGTGAGCGGTCACCGAAGCGAGACGCTGCGCCCGCCTGACCTCGTTCCCACGACTCTTCATCACCAGGTGGCAGCGGTGACCTCTGCGATCTTCTCTAACTACTCGCGTCCTTGATTGGTAGCTTGGATGACTCACCGAATAAAACAACCATAAACGTTTAGCTTCATCTTTCCTTTGTTACGCTACTGATATATGACATCATAACCTAACGATTTAATGAAACTGTTTCACTCGGAATTGAGATGTTTATTCTGAGAAACGAGATGCGTGATAAAATCGTCTTACAATAACAATCTTGACATCTTTATGTCCAAAGTAATAGCGTGTTTAATTCGAAGTGCGAACAAGTACCAGACAGCGAGTGAAAGTGCACTGACGCGCCCGGAGACGACCTTGCTGTGCCACGCACACGCGTACCCAACCTCATTTGCTCCGTCGTCTGCACCCACCACCGCTCGGTAACCTGCGCATGCCGACCATGCAATTTATCATCAACGATCAGCAATTTATTCTCAACAATCTCCCGTAACTGAAGGAAACATGACGTCCGCTTATATAGTAAATTGTTTAAACGCTCTAAGTTTTAATGGATGTAATTGTTCCTAATTGAGGGTCGAGCTGAACGACGTAGCGTTTGAAACGGGTTACGGTAGAAAAAAATGAAACGGTGTCTTCCTCGCGCGATGTGGCCGAGATGCGACGCGCGTGCGAACGTATCAATGGTGAAGAGAAATGTCCCACACGTTCACGAGTTTCACTTACGATTTAAATCATTTCAATCACATACATTGCTGATTTGTCTCACTTATTTCACAAAACTTCGAACAATTTCTCTCAGTTATTTGCAACCCGGAACTTTGTATTCAGAATAACACGAATGAACGATAAACTGATCAATTCATTCAAACGCTGGTAGGAATGTGTCCGTAAGAACAGCTGATTTTGCCGTGAACGCGGTCGTGAGGTTGTTGACCATACTTTCGCCGCTGCCACGGTTCAGTGCTGTTGCATTGCTTAAACTTCAAGAACCTAAAATCGACTAGTTGAATAGGGAAAAATACATTTCTTTCTATTAATTTGTACTTTTGTCGGCTATTTATTTTGCAGTTACATTTGACACGAATTATTCGAGTCAATCGATAACCTAAATCCCTGGAAAACAATGACGAACGTCTGTTAGAAATAAAAACAAATATATATTATGTGTAAATATGTGAATTTTCATGAAAAACATTTTCCGTATTTTACAACTATATTTCCTATAAGCCGGAAACAGTGGTGGAGAAAACGGCGAGGTGTGTGACGACCGCAGTTAGGAAGTTGGTATCTCCAGAGGACGATGAGGATGCGGCGTTTGATAGGGCAGATGATGTGGTAAGGTCGGCGAGAATCTCGAGTAAGAGGAGTAGAAACGCTAAATTGAATGCTAGTCTGTAAACAAAATTAGCTAAAAATAAGTAATACTTTCTGAACTTCTAAGAGCTAGATTTTCATTCGAACTATGCGTCATGCATTCGAAAAAATCTTTAAGGTAAACTGCCACAGATAAATGCTATTTTCCTTCTCCATAATGTTCTTTCCCAGATGCAATTTATAATGTTTATTATTCTACTGCTGGCTATAATTGTATTTTATACATACTCTTTTACAAACATTTTATGCAATGAAAGTATAATTATATGTCGAGTTTTGTATGCTCATAACCTTCAGTTAATAGTGAAAGTATAGAATTTGAAAAAAACACCGCCTTCTTGGTGGATATTTAAAATGAATACAAAATATTAAAAACATAAAGTTAAAACCGATAATATTGATAAAAGTATATATAATTGGCCAGCATTCTTTAGCGTATGGCGTCACTTTACTGATAATACCTTATCAGATCTCGCAGACAAAATTTTTTCAGCATTGTAATGAAACTGTTAAAAACACTTTCCAACGCAATAGCGACTTCTAGCGCTAAAAATTATTCAAAATTGAATATTAACTTATGTTACCATTTCAAATTTATTACGTCCGCGTATTATCAATTGGAAATCCAACGATAAAAGTATTAATTTGAAATGTAGCTTATTACTCGATGTTCTATATTTTTTTAAATACTCCAAAAGAAACTAAATTTATATTTTATATTGTAATTTACATGATATAAAGTAATGTTACATTTATATCAGTTATGATCGGCTTATGCTGATAAAATATTTATCGCAGAATTCATTCATATTTTGTGTACGTTTTAGCTAAATTCTGAATTTAATCGTTTAATTATCACGCTACTTTCGATAACGTGAACGCTCGTTAGAAATCTAAAAATTTTAAATATTTTATGCCCCGTGTATTTGTCTTTTCTCTTATATGCGATACATATTCATTTGTGAAACTTCTGTCATTCGTTTCGTAAGGAATACTTCAAAACTCTTTGAATTATGTGTCATTATAATTAACATTCATTTTTTTCTATTCGATTGCAATAAATAAAATTTACGATAAAAATATATTTAATTGACTTTCGTTATGAAGAACTTGAGTTAATAATAATTAGATAGTTTATTCACTCACGAAGGCGCGCCCACTTAAAATTTTGTCGGCGTACATTAGTATGAGTGAGTCTTACCTAAATGATACTTATGTCTTAGTGAGCGTGAGGCGATTATGAGAAAAGACAGTAACAACATAGATTATATTGAATACTTATATATATCACAAATAAATACTGATATTCTATATTGGTAAAGATGTTACAACATCACGATTGTTCGTTATAATTTTATATATATTATGACACTATTTAGTATTCTTACGATGTGTTCGACTGTACACTTGCATGTTGTCCGCCGAAAAACTGGCGCTGAATTGTAATTAATTGTTGCCTTTTTAACGCTTTCCCTGGACCACTTGGGCACGCAACGAAGTCAGGGTCGCTACCATTCTCCAGATGGGTAAGACGAACGACTATATGTAATTGTATGATATTTGTTTTCATGTAGGTAATATATATATTTTTTGTCGACGAATTTTTTAAGAGCTTGTACCTTCATGTTCCACGGGTATAGACAACGACAGGGTGCGAACGAGAGGCAATACCTTTTTCAATTCCTCTTTTTACTTGCATGATTTGCGGAAAAGGTTAAGGAAGGTAATTCGTAAATGCTAAATATATTCGATGACTCAAGATTGGCCCACAGATGCCACAAAGTAATAAAACATGATACCATTAATGTGCAAGCATATCCATGACGTCAGCATCACGTTGTGATCAATGCGCATGAGAAATAAAACTTAAAATCAAAACGTCATAAGACAAAATCACAAATGTTCCATCATCGATTTAAGGTGAAAACGGCATATTCCGTTTTCACCTTAAATCGATGATGACGAATTAGTCCCCGTGAAGTGTGATTATGTTCGAAAACTAATGTGTAAAATTTCGTTTCCAGGTGATGCAACAAGATGTCAAGAAAGAGAACCCACTACAGTTTAAATTCCGGGCCAAATTCTACCCGGAAGATGTCGCCGACGAACTCATTCAGGAGATCACGCTCAAACTCTTCTACTTACAAGTGCGTATTCGCAGCATTATATGTATTTCTTACTGTGTAACTGTTATTAATTCTTACTTTAAAATGTTCTGAGCCATTTGTTTTAGTTCTTCAAAACAGTGACTTGGAATTGGAATAAAAATAGACTAGTCTGGATCTAAAGGGATGGAATTTCCTATAGGTAAAGAACGCAATCCTCTCCGACGAGATATACTGCCCGCCGGAGACGTCAGTGCTGCTAGCTTCGTACGCGGTGCAGGCGCGCCACGGAGACCACAACCCCGCCGTGCACGGCGCCGGCTTTCTCGCCAACGACCGTCTGCTGCCTCAGCGTGTCACCGACCAGCACAAGGTACTAAACCACACACGTATTATTTCTATGCCAGTTTGTTTATAGTCTGCATCTTTACCAAATCATAAAAAAAACTAATTATTACGACGACCTCCATGGTCGAGTGGTGTGTACACCGGTTTTCATGGGTACGCCACTCTGAGGTCCCGGGTTCGATTCCTGGCCGAGTCGATGTAGACTGCCATTAGTTTTCTATGTTGTCTTGGGTCTGGTTGTTTGTGGTACCGTCGTTACTTCTGATTTCCATAACACAAGTGCTTTAGCTACTTACATTGGGATCGGAGTAATGTATGTGATATTGTCTCATATATATATGTCTCAAAATGCTTCAAAAAATATATAGACCGCTGATGGTAACTTATTTGATATCCATTATTGCTGGAAAAGTTTCCTGCTATCAATTAAACGGCCGGCGCGCTTACCTTCTTAATTACCAAACACGTAACTTACTTAGAATGTCGTCATGTAAAACAATATAATGTCAAGTATTTCACATAAAGTATCATATGTGTTAAATAGTTCATGTCATAATGAATCTGGTATGTGTATTGTCATATAACTAGCAACAAAACTCCTCAAGTCCTCCTCCTCACTCCTCACTCCTCACTCCTCGCTGATGAAATTTCCAAACCTAATGAGAACTCTCCCCCCTCAGATGTCCCGCGAGGAGTGGGAGCAGAGCATCACGAACTGGTGGCAGGAGCACGGCGGCATGTTGCGCGAGGACGCCATGATGGAGTACCTGAAGATCGCACAAGACCTCGAGATGTATGGCGTCAACTATTTCGAGATCCGCAACAAGAAGAACACGGAGCTCTGGCTCGGGGTCGACGCCCTCGGCTTAAATATCTACGAGAAGGATGACAAGTTAGTGGAAACATTTATTCGTCTACCGACAGACGGGGGTTCCTAGGGCACACTAAAGGGACTACCCTATTGACTCACTGCATCATTGATATCTTGTATGCGCTGAGCCGAGTTGGTCCAGTGGTTAGGTTATATTATAACCGATGATTGCGGATTCAAACCAAAGCAAGCACCACTGAATATTCATGTGCTTAATTTGTGTTTATAATTCATCTCGTGTTTAGCGGTCAAGGAAAATATGTGAGGAAACCTGCATGTCTCTAATTTCATAGAAATTCTGTCACGTGTGTATTCCACCAACCCGCATTGGAACAGTATGTTGGAATATGTCCCAAATCTTCTCTTTAAAGGGAGAGGGGGCCTTGGCCCAATAGTGGGAAATTTACACTGTTGTTGTTGTATGCATTGTTAAATCATGAAAACAATTCGCGTTACAATAGTACTAGTGAGTTGAGACAGAAATAGTCCAGTGAATAGAACACGTGGATCCTAAACGATAATTCGAGTACTTAATGTATTTCAACAATAACTCATGTCGTTCTCATCGTTTGAGGAAAATATTGTGTGGAAATGTATGTGCCGTCAGAAATGTTATCACATGTGATTCTCGGTAAATTGCGGAACAAGTCTGTGTCCTGTGGTCAGGTATCGACGTTCTGTTACAGCCTGTTAGAAGAATTTAATGTTACCGATAACGTTTTGAAATTGAAATTGTAACGAAACAATTTAAAAGAAATTGATACTGTAGTATTGCCACAGATTACTATATAATTATAACGTAATACCGAAAAAAACAATTTGAGAATTCATTAGTAACTATTATTGATACCAAGCTTATTTTGAAACTGTTTAGTTAAATCTTCTTACATACATACATCAATGGGTCATTATCAATAGTTTTCTATGTTGTCTTGGGTCTGGGTGTTTGTGGTACCGTCGTTACTTCTGATTTTCCACGACACAAGTGATTAAGCTACTTACATTGGAATCAGAGTAATGCATGTGATGTTGTCTCATATTTATATTTATAATGGATGCCAGTATAAAGTACAAATATGCGCCCGCGCTTTCGCGCATGTTTAAGGAATAGGGAAACGGATGGGTTTTCTTGTACTTTCCGAACCGTTGATAGATTTACATTTATTTCAACCCTGGAACTAGACCATTCCAAAGTTTTTTTTTTTATTGTATAGGTTGGTGGACGAGCATATGGGCCACCTGATGGTAAGTGGTCACCATCATCCATAGACAATGACGCTGTAAGAAATATTAACTATTCCTTACATCGTCAATGTGCCACCAACCTTGCGAACTAAGATGTTATGTCCCTTGTGCCTGTAGTTTTTATAAGACTGCTTGAATAAAGAAGTTGATTTGATTTATTTGACAACATGTACAAAAATTTAACGATGATCTACTACTCCACTAGTATTAAAGATGTGAAACAATCTGACGCACTTACTAACTTATACAACAATATAAGGAAAATTTTACTAAAAAGTAAATTCAACTTTATATACAGAAACTATTAACACAAAAATAAGCTATCTCTTCAAGTAGAACGTAACAGCTGATATATTGAATAGGTGATTACAGTAGTTTCGGCATGACATAATCAATTGAGACACAGATAAGATAATCGCGCGCGTCACAACTCGATCGAGATACGCTAAATATTTCACCGAGTAGGTAGGTCTATTTTAAATAAATGTTGAATTATATCATGATTAAAGAAATATGTAAAAAATTTATTGCCACTCGACTATAACTATTGTTCTATTCAATGCTAAGGACTCACTTACGATAAGTGATGTACCGTATTCTATTATAAAGGTTGCGTCACAATCTCGTCACCAACTGAAATCTACCATTCCTTGAGAGATTACTACACAGAAACGGGAATAATAAACAATTTGACAGTTATCTCATACTACAGTATCCGAGACTGCCTCTGAAAATGATTACTTAAAAATGTAGTTTCCTAACTTAAAAAATGTTGGTAGTGATCTCTAGAGCTGAGATGGCCCAGTGGTTAGAACGCGTGTCATCTTAACCGATGATTGCGGGTTCAAACCCAGGCAAGCAACACTGTTATATAGTGCATAATTTGTGTTTATAATTGATCTCGTGCTCGGCGGTGAAGGAAAACATTGAGGAAACCTGCATGTGTCTAATTTCATCGAAATTCTGCCACATGTGCATTCCACCAACCCGCATTGGAACAGCGTGGTGGAATATGTTCCAAACCCTTTCCTTAATGGAAGAGGAGGCCTTATCTCAGCAGTGGGAAATGTACAGGCTGTTACTTTACTTTACTTTTACTTTAGTAGTGATCCCCATAACACGGTAAAATTGTAGTGTAGTGGGTGCCCCACAACTTTAATGATATCAGATATCGATCGAACGTAACCATGAGCAACTCGCAGGCTGACCCCGAAGATCGGCTTCCCGTGGTCCGAGATCCGGAACATCTCGTTCAACGACCGCAAGTTCATCATCAAGCCGATCGACAAGAAGGCGCCGGACTTCGTGTTCTTCGCGCCGCGCGTTCGCGTCAACAAGCGCATCCTCGCGCTCTGCATGGGCAACCACGAGCTCTACATGCGCCGCCGCAAGCCCGACACCATCGACGTGCAGCAGATGAAGGCGCAGGCGCGCGAGGAGAAACTCGCCAAGCAGGCGCAGAGGTGAGCTCCCCCCCCCCCCCCCACCACGCGCCTCTCGTCCCGCCCACCCCCGCGCCCGGACTCATGCGTTACTCTGTGCAGGGAGAAGCTGCAGCTCGAGATAGCGGCCCGCGAGCGCGCCGAGAAGAAGCAGCAGGAGTACGAGGACCGCTTGCGACAGATGCAGGAGGAGATGGAGCGTTCACAGGTAAGCGAGCGAAAGATCCAATTTCTTATAACTCTGGTTCGTATTAAAGTCGTGCACTAAATCTGAAGACTTGTTTGTGTAGGCGAATCTGTTGGAGGCGCAAGAAATGATCCGACGGCTGGAAGAGCAGCTGCGACAGCTGCAGGCGGCCAAGGAGGAGCTCGAACAGCGTCAGAATGAGCTGCAGGCCATGATGCAGCGCCTCGAAGAGACAAAGGTACGCCTCACGTGAACACCGGTCCCGACACTCGATGTTCAGTTATTATATTTGGTGTCATTCGATGGTATAAAATAAATGAATCTCTATGATTATACATATAATAACTCCACTTGTAGAATATGGAGGCGGCCGAACGACAAAAGCTGGAGGACGAGATCGCGGCGAAACAGGAGGAGGTGTCGCGAATCCAGCAGGAGGTGGAGATCAAGGACACGGAGACGCGGCGCCTGCAGGAGGAGGTGGAGGAGGCGCGCCGCAAGCAGGACGAGGCCGCGGCGCTGCTGGCCGCCGCCATCACGCCCACGCACCACCACGTGGCCGAGGCCGGGGAGGACGCGGGCGAGGAGGCCGGCAGCGGCTCCGAGGCCGGCGAGGAGGCGGGCGGCGGCGAGCTCGCGCGCGGCCCCGACGACCTCGTCGACCCGCTCGCCGAGCGCCGCACGCTGGCCGAGCGCTCCGAGCGCCTGCACAACCAGCTCAAGGTACGCCCGCGCCCCTCCCGCGCACCCCCGCGTACCCCCGCGCGCCGCCACGCACCCCACTCACTGCCGCTCTCGTTACAGGCGCTGAAGCAGGACCTGGCGCAGTCCCGCGACGAGACCAAGGAGACCGCCATGGACAAGATCCACCGCGAGAACGTCCGCCAGGGCCGCGACAAGTACAAGACGCTGCGCGAGATCCGCAAGGGCAACACCAAGCGCCGCGTGGACCAGTTCGAGAACATGTAGAGGCCGCGCCCCCGCGAGCCGTACCGTCCGGGCGACGTCAGCCGCTGGCCGCCGAGAGGCCACCTTTATATTCTGTAGTCGGAGGTCGAGTTAGATCGGTGCTTGCGTGTTTTTACAAATATCGGATCCGTCGGGCGTCGTAGTCGGGACTATAAGTGTAAATATTGATTATTACTATTATTAATAGTAATTTTATTTTAGACTATAATGTGCTATAATAACCGAATATGTATACATTGATCGAGGATGTATCTTCGAAACCGAGAATATTGAGATCGTACCGGCACACAGATTCGTTTAATTAATGTAATTATTTGTAAGTGATTTGAATTTTATTCTATAATAATGATTATGTATCGATCGGGAGCATCTTGTGAGTCATAAATGGAGTGCCGTGCACCGGCGCGGCACTTCAGGGCGTTTCGCGTCGGTCGAGCCGACGGCTATATCTTTATATAAATCTTAATCTTAAAAGTGTAAAACACCAATATTTTCGAGGATATTTAAATTTACAGCTAGTTTTGCTCAAAGTGGAACAAGTGTCCGAAGTGTCTTGAGAGTAGTGGGGGGTGAAAGGGAGGGGCGACGGCCCTTATTTATTTTTATAATCATTTATATTTTAGATATAGGAGTTAGCTTTCATGTGTAATTAATTATCGTTCGTTTCCGAATCACTGTTCCCTCGTTACTCGTTACTAGCTCGATGTTCCGTGCGTTACTGATATCACGTCGAGTACGATATGTTGTGTAGTTTTATATCGGTTCGCTGACCGCCACGTCCTACTGGTAACTGCTTATATGTCGGCCCACGTTTCTTAATTATTCATAATTAATTCCTGAACAAAATTCTAAAGTAAAATTTAAATATTTAATTGTATGCTTATAGGATGTGTATAATGTTATTTTTAAGTGTATTAAAGGCATTCCATAAGTAACAATGCGGTGGCGTGTACTTGGTTATTGAATAAAACTTGAGAAAATATTAGTTTGGAATTATTTGTACGTGTTATTGCAATAAGTGCCATCCGTCGCATGTCCTGGGCGTTGCTCGCAGCCGGAATACAGCAGTATTGAAAGTTTATCTTGTAATCGTTTCGAAAATATACAATACCACGTTGCCTTTCAATATAGGATGAAATTTTTTTCAAATAAAATGTTTAAGTAAATAAATTGAGTTTTATTTCTGATTTATATATTATTTTCTTTATATGTCATTTCATTACATCTTAAGGATAATTAACAATATAAAAAAATGTAATTCATTGTAATCATTAAAAAAACATTGAAACGTAAATTATTTTTATTTACATTATGTACAAATTCACATTAAAATAAGATCATATTATGACAAGATATCCTTATAATATTGTTTAAGATATATCATTCAATAAGAATTTTCTAGAAATAAAGTAAAGTTGAATACTTGACTATAAAAAAATATAATCGAATTGATAACCTCTTTTCTAGAGTCGATTAAAAAATCTCTAGATATAAAAAAAATGATAATTTCGATATTACAACAATAGATAAAAAAAAAACATTCAAGTTCAGAATAAATATTAAAACATCGGCGAACAACGTATTTACTACCAAGCACATCGAAACAGTATTTAGAGTTACCAATAGTTAAGAGGATGATGATCTACATTTGGCGCCAAAATAATGACATTTCGGATGTATGATGTAGATGAGTGACTTGCGAGTTTACAATGAAATAAAATTAAGACAAAACCTCCTTAGTCGTTAGCCTTTTTATAATTTCTTAAAAAATCTTTTGAATAAACGCAAAATATAACTAGTTTTATTTATTATTGATTGAGTTTTTTAGTACCGATTTGGTTAAAGTTCATTGTGATAGTTTCCGATGTTTGCCAATACACAATATTCATTCTGAAGTACTTATACAGGATTATTTTTAAGTGTGAGTATTTATAATTTATTATTTTGACAATACTGATTCAATTTAAGAATCGGTAGAATATTTTGCGAGAATTCTGTAAGGTGCTTAATAAAGCTAAAATGCATGACACTGGCTAGACATCTATATGCAAACGTTTGTTATAAACAAAAAAAAAAACATCAACGTAGTATTAAATTCATCATTTTTGATGATATTGATTCAATTTAATTGGACGTCTGCAAAGTAATTCTTTTAACATTTTCCACAGACAACAGAATATCTAGATATATTACACGAATTTGGAGCGAGTAAATGATTGAAAAAATATAGGACGTGCGATATGATTTAATGCAGTCCCTACAAGCAGATAGAACGTTGGGATTGTTATTGATTAAATAATATAGAAATATTTGTGTGTATATAACATTATGAAAACGAATGTCACAATGAACCGCTTTTTTGGAGAAACGAGTCATATACAACTGTCATTCTTAAAGGTCACAGTAAATTTAATTTTGCTTACACATTAAAAATTACCCTGTATACAGTGACAGAGACTTGATGCGGAATGTGGAAACTTAACCATTCCTTGTATAAGTAGATTATTAAACATTTTTTGAAACATACTACCGACAACATTTTTTAAAAAGTACTCTACTTAAGAAATGTCGTAACGTTGCCAATATTAACGTTACGACATTTCTTAAGTAGAGTACTTTTTAAGTTACCTTTACATGTTAGCCGTTTTTAAATATCCTCCATCTCAATTCTAATGGACAGGTCGAGAGTTTAGTATATGCGTTGGCTTTATTTATTACAGCAGATACTTATATGAACGTCACGGTAGCATGCGTCGCTTACTATCCCGTGGCGTCCGCCGAAAGACGGAGAGGGTACCGCTGGTTTTTTAGTGGGTAAACCCGGTGTGCTTGGGCGCACTCGGCGTCCAGGGCTCCGGGGAGTCCCACACACCCCCTCACTTTCCATCACGTGGGGGAAGCGCGTAAAGCGTTTTTCCAGCGTAATAAAAAAAAAAAAGATACTTATATGATCTAAAAAAAAATAAGCTTCTTATGGCGGCGCGGCGGCGTGCTTGGCGCGCAGGTGTCGCAGCAGCGAGCTCTTGTCGCTGAAGCGCCGCTCGCACGCGCCGCACGCGTACACGCGCCCGTTGTGCATCATCGTGTGCCGGCTCAGCCCTGCGCAGTGCACACCCCACTCCGTGACCAACCAGTCGCGATAGCCGAATACTATGCTATGGGACCACATTGGTGCTGCAGAAGTATTAACCATTCCATCCCTCACCAATGCGTCCAACTTTGAGAACTAGAATACTACTACTATTATAAAGGCGAAAGTTTGTAAGTATGGATGTATGGATGTTTGTTACTCTTTCACGTAAAAACTACTGAATGGATTTGAATGAAACTTTACTACAATATAGCTTATACATCAGAATAACACATAGGCTACAATTTTTGAGGTTTCTAATGTGAGGTCGTAAAAAACACATTTTTTTGCGCTTACATTGCAAACGCTGACTGAATCCTACAAGATAGATCAAAACAATGTACTATAGTATTGTACAACTTAAAAAGGTCTACAAAAAAGTCCGTGATGGTATATGTTTATCTCTTAGGAATAACCCACAATAACCATTTTTTATCCTTTACTTTGTATGGCTTCTTTACGAAGCGATTTTAAGCGATTACTAGACTAGACGGGACGAACCTGAAGTCCACGCGAACGAATTCGCGGGCAATATATGGCTCACTCACCTAAAACCGGAACAAAAACTACTACTGCCTGGGCGAAGAATATACGAGTATGCATTACCTACGCAGCCGGGCTTGTATAGTGTCCTCAATAGTAGATATGAAACATGTCGAGCGAGCTCACCGGAGGCGTGCAGGAACACCTTGGGGCAGCGCGAGCAGCGGTGCAGCGCCAGCGCGCGCGCGTCCGGCGCCGCGTGCGCACGCGTGTGCGCCGCCAGCGCGCCGCGCTGCGTGAAGCCCTTGCCGCACTGCGCGCACCGGAACGGCTTCTCCTCTGCAACACGCGCCCGCGTCACGCTACCACCACCACCACTCGTTACCACCCGCTACCACCCGCACGCTGTGCCGTACCTCCGTGCACGAGCTCGTGGCGGCGCAGCACTTCCCGCTGCGCAAACGTGCGCGCGCAGACGGCGCAGGCGTATGGTCGCTCGCCAGAGTGCACGCGCGCGTGCCGGCGCAGCGCCCCGCGCGTGGCGAAGCGCTTCCCGCACTGCGGACAACGCGCGCGCTCGCTGTGCGCGCACGCCAGCGGTCACTCGAGTGCAATACTTTACTAACATTTAAATAAAACTAGTTATAACGGATTTGAATCGCGTATATTAATTATTTTTGGCATCCCGACGTTTCGAGCACTTTACAGCGTTCGTGGTCACGGGTAGACTAACCGCCAACGATTTCTCAAAAGATACCAATTGAGAAATCGTTGGCGGTAATTGCAAATAATATTTCTTTGTTCTTCAAATAGACAAATGCCACCTTAATCTACCCGTGACCACGAACGCTGTAAAGTGCTCGAAACGTCGGGATGTCCAAAATATTTAATATACGCGATTAAAATCCGTTATAACTAGTTTTATTTAAATGTGTAATAATCGCGAAAATTTAAGACAACGTTTACTAACATTTCTTTTTTTTTAGGAATACTAAGTAGGTATTACCAAATAATTCAAATAGAAAGTAAGACATATAAGCTACTTACTCCTTTGGCTGCACCACACTCTTCTCTATATTGAGGGGCTCAATATATTTAATTGTTGATTGAATACTGATTTGATTATTACTAACTTCATTCTTAATTCCATTTTGTTGCCCCTAAAACATTTTATGTAAAACTTTAAAATATTATAACACAAATAGGATAACATATAGTTAGTAGGTAATGATATACATTCACACAATACACTTAAACCAGAATTTTATTTAAATATAATTTCTATAAAGTACCTCATCAATTTCCAAGAGCTCTAAAATCATTTTTGTATCATCTCCTGTTTCTATTTCTATTGATTTCATATTTTGATCCATCATTAAAGCTTGGTCACCATTCCTTGTCAAAATACCAAGTTCCGAAAGGATGGAAGAGAGAAATTCAGATACATCTTGATTTTTATGTGTTTCGTTACTTGTGCTTAGTTCTGTTGAAGGTTTCTATAATATAATAAAAATACACTAAAGCATCTTGTGTGCCAATCAATCAGCAATATATAAGCGATAGTGTTATAAAAGTCATAGGTTCAATAGCGTATCATTGCTCCAACCTGGCTAACTTAGGTGGATAAAATAAGTATACCTAATATTATTTTAAGTAAGGGCACTGAATGTTATTCTGTGGTAATCAATTGTAATAACAAAAAAGGAAGTACCTGCATTAATAATAATTTATATGTAAATATGTCTATAAAATAAAGTATGGCATATTCAATGTGTATTTATACTATTAACTATCAACAATGTTACTGTACTGTTTTATCAGCAATATAGAAAACTTTACTATATATCTTATAATAATTTATAAATAATTAGTAGTTAGTAGTAAATTTTAGAAGTAGGTTGTCACCTTTTAGGAACATAATAATGTCTTTGATCTTGCACTGAAAGTGTAAGAAATAGGTTTGTACTTTTGCATTTATTAGATTAGTATAGATATCTCATACATTAATTACATTATATTGTAATTAAGAAAGGCTAACCACACTTTGACTTTGAATTTAAAAGACAGAAATATATACTCAACTAAGAGTAAGTTAAAATTCTTAGAGTCACTAGAGTCATCAGCCTATATAGTTAAAATGCATTTCCAAGGACGTATTGAGCTAAGACTAGGTCTTGCATAAATATTGAAACATTAATAATAGTAGCGTTTTCTTTTTATTTAATTTAATTTTTTTTTATGGTATAGGTTGGCGGAAGAGCATATGTGCCACCTGATGGTAAGTGGTCAACATCACCCATAGACAATGACGCTGTAAGAAATATTAACTATTCCTTAAATCGTCAAAGTGCCACCAACCTTGGGAACTAAGATGTTATTACCCTTGTGCCTGTAGTTACACTGGCTTTAGAGCTTTATTTTTACGAATTTTATTGCAACCATGTGTCAGGAGTTAGTAATCTATGGAAGGATAAAATCAGAAATATTGCATTATTAATTAATTACCCTATCCAAAAAATAGTTTTTTTATGGGAACACCAACAAATAGAACTTTATTCAGTTCAATGTCTGACAATTTTGAGATGACTTGGACTCAAAACAGTATACCATATATGAATAATATACATACCTTAACTTGTTCATTTGGTACACTTGACAAACCATTGAGATCTACATTTACTTCCAAGTGTTGTGTCTCCTTTACATCTAGTGCTGGTACCACATTGTCACCAGCTAATCTATCCAATAAGTTTTGTGTTTCATTCTGTTCTTGTTTCTCTTTCATATCTGTATCTTTTTTTGTTCCCGATTGTTTTACAGCTAAGAGATGAGATTTTAACTTTTGGTATGTGAGGATACATCTCTTTTTAAACTCATAGAAGTTATTTAACTCTTTATGGCACTCAGTACAAATCATGTCAGGCAGGCAGTCCTCGCGGGTAATCTGGATAAAATAAAAAAAAAGTTGCATTGTTGGTATAAAAAATGTGAAATGTAAGTTTGAGCATATGCTCAAGTATATACCTGTAGTCCAACACACATCATGATTCTCATAGTAAGAGAAGCACAAACATTATCAGTATCTGTAAAGATAGGAACAGTTTCTTTCACTTTTTCCAGACACAATCTGCACATTTCATGAACACCCTCGATTAGTTGATACTCAGTACGCTTTCTAGTGTAAGTTCGCATTTTATATGAAGATTATTTATTTTTAATAAAATAATATTTTTAATAATATGACCGATAACTTAAATGAAACTCATCAGGTGATCAATTCATTTTACACTACAGTATATTAATTACTGTATGAATTTAATAATAATCTTTGTGTATATTTTATAATTAAACCGAAATAAAAAGCAATATTTTAGATTGTTTATCTTTCAGTCAAATTTATTAAATCAAATAAACTTGATATATTGTCAAAATGACAGATTTCAATGTTGCATATAAAAAATAAAAGAATTTATTTTATTTATTTTTTTGTGTATTAAATATAAATATTGTTTTTACTCGTCTTACGTAAATTGGCAATAGGTTCCTTATATATATAAAAATAAAGTCTCAATCCGACTCAGAGTATCAACATGAACATGATATGAACGAAACAATTTCATAGATGAAATAACATAATAGGCTATTTGACAATGAGAAAAATAAATTGTGTATTATTGTTATCAGTGTATATTGTGCGTTTAAAAATGGTTATTTACTAACGAAAGTCGAAAATAATACTTAATTTATTCAAAAATCCATAAATAAAAATGCATTTTTTCAAACGTTTGTCACGTGACACAAAACGCTCCTGATTGGCCGGGCTTATGATGAAGTCACTTTCTTGTAAACTCTGCTTTCTACTATATGTACCACAGATTAAAATACAGGAAAGTGACGTCACCGACCCCATCGCAGCGCCATATTGTCCAAGTAGCGTTTTTGCGCGCTATTTAAATATGGAATTTTTAATTTATTTATTTATAAAAAAGATATTTTTCGGCAAATATGTACTAGAAATAAAAAACACAACTTTCACTGGGTTCCTTAACTTCTACTAAATAATATAAAATTGATTTTAAAAACCAATCAAATAGCCTATTCGCTACTACTTTTGGCACGTATATTCTATTATTCTTAGTAAAGTTCCTTATGAAACCCCATTTGTATTTGTTACTCTATTTTTCGAATAATAAAAATATATAGTATTCTCATTATAATCTCACAGTCCGTTTTCTTTCCCTCCTTCACCATCTCATTTTGCGTTGGTGCGACCATATCTGTAAAATATCCTTACTTTTACTAAACAAATGTGTTTAGCAAAAGATAAACAAAGAACATTTGACTCCGCTATTATATATCTTATTATAATGCATTGTCAATTTTGACGTTCATATAGAGCGTTATTTTTGGTTATTTTCTCCATAACTTATTTATCAAGAATCATATACTTATATTCATGACCACAAAATCATCTTTTTTGAAATAGAAAATAAATATATTGTCTATTCCTTAGACACTGGAGTCTGAACTCTAACAATCCGAATTCAATTAAAAACAATAAATTGCTTTAAAAACTAGTTTATATTAATAATTCTAGTAATATAATTATACATTGTGTCGTTGCAAAAAATTGTAAATGAATAAAAAAACAAAAGAAGATCACAGAACATTCGATTTTACACATTACATTTTCTATTTAAATATTCTAAAAAAAAGGTTTTATATATAATGAAATAATGTTAATTAAAATTGAATTTACAGATATAGATATTATTAAAATAAAAATCGCAGGCGCGAACATATATCTACATATGTAAGGATTTTAAATATTTTTAATAATTACGTAATTTAGATAAGAGTCATAAAAAATTTAATTATGTACTTGTTGGAAGTCACGCTGGGTCATCATTTTACAATTAAAAGGTTAATTACGCCAAGAAAACCGTGATTTCATAGTAATTTGTGTAACTAATAGTTATAATAATTCTAACCACTTATTATAGATCGTTATACAATTTAACCGTAATTATTACAGAAGTGTATTACAACTTCTTTAAAAGGAATTATAGTCCTTTAAAAAAAAATGTTGCGATCACTTTTATTGTAAATTGCCATATTTTTATATTTTTTTACTGTCTGTCATTATGTATACACCTGTTACGAAATTTAGACAAAAGCAACAAATTAATGAACAAATAAACATATATTTTATTCTAATCATATACGTATAACTAACAACATACGTTTTAATCATTATTTCACTACGCATGAACTGTGAAAACAGTTTTGTCATTACTTCTATAGTTTAAAAGTTTACAAATTTAGCTATGCGATATTCATACATCGAAAATTCCACATATTGAAATAACGATTAAAGCGGCACAGTAATCGAAAAATTGAAAAAAAAAACACATAGCGACTTTTGCAGGAGTAACGACGAAATACAACCCTTAAACAATATAATCAATTAGTAACACTAAGTCCGGTTCTGAGTTTTTCAATCACGTTAGATAAATAAAATAAATTTACACATAAAATAATTTATTACAGTTTCAAATCAAACTGGATACGGTATTCTCTGAAATGTCTGCCTTGAACCAAAATAATATTCCAAATAAAACGACTATATTTTTTTCTAAAATGAACAAAATTTGGTCGTTTGGCGGACTACCCAATTTGTGGGTAGATGACGTGTACAATAACAATATATATAAATATTTTCATAGATTTATAACAGTGTGTCTTTTTATGTTTGTTTCATTGAATATCGTTACGTTATTCATACACACTTCTTTGTCAGATAAGCAATCAAATGATCGACTACTCTTTGGATTTTCACATCCCATTCTCATGACATATTACATAGGCATAGAATATCATAAGGTAGAAATGAAGAACCTACTCACTAAGCTTTGTATAACTTTAAAAAGTATATACAATGATCCTGATGTAGAAAAGCGTATGATTAAGAGGGCTTCTTACTATTCCTTTGTTTATACACTTTCTATTATTGCATCGTTGAGTTCTTATGGATTCGATGCATTGATGCAAATCATTTACTCAGGTGATTATATTTAATATGTGAATGCTTATTGATCAAGAGTTTGATCCATAAAGTGTGAATTATCTTGAAAATTGGCAACTGAATCTTAGATATCATAGCGGAATTAATAAACTGATTCAATTTAGTTGTAATTAAGTAGAAATTTTAGATAGCAGCTTTAATCATTTAAAGATCAGAACAAACAATATGTGAGATCTTTTGTCTAGGACAGATTGTATTGCTTTGTTCACAGCCGTATTTCTAAAAGGTTTAGACAGAACAGGCTTGTTTTAAAGAACATAATGAATACTTCTATAAAGTTTTCTTTGAAAAACATGATTTGCATGGTCGATAAAGTCGATGCCCTTCTGTCATGTCAAAGGCAAAGGTAACATTATGATTTATATTGCCAGATGGATCGTTCATCACGGTGGTAACAGCCTGGCCAGATATTGAAGATAAAAGCACTTCGGCGGCTCTCGGGCGTATTGTTATTTACGTCATCTGGTGGATTTTTATGATAAGGGTGTCGGCTGTCATGACATTGACCATAATGACTACGGTAGCTCTCAGTCACCAGTATAAAAACCTACAAAGTTACTTCTACAGTCTCAATGACATATTTCAAAATGAGAATGACCAAAATGAAAAAGAGGCTGAATATGTCGTAGCGCTAAATGTTGGGGTAAAGCTACATTCTGATACGTTGTGGTAAGAAATATCATAGATACTAGAAGTACAATTCGTATGCGAGTAAACTATCGAGCTATTTAAACGAAATCTATGAGGCTATAATTTACACGTTAACTTAGAATTTTGGTATCAAAAAATCCCATTTTTAAGGTGTACCAGACAATGTCAGATCACATGCAGCTCAGTTATTAGTGGTCAAATTGCTATAAACGTTACCGTTATCTGTCTACTTATGTTACAAATGATGGTAAGTGGATATAATATTGTTCTTAAAAATTAAAACTGTTCGAAATTGTAAATGAATGTATATTTATTGTATTTTAATATGAAAGCGTATATTTATAGAATACTCAAAAATATGACTTTCTAGAACTCGGAACGTACGCTTGTTAACGCTTTGACAATCTTAAGCACCAGCATAGCGGTCCTGGCTAGTACTGGTTTTCTTATGTGGAACGCTGGTGACGTCACCATCGATGTAAGTTCACAAACCTTATTGGAAGATTGTTTAATTACTTATGTATCTAAGTAGTGCAACATTTGGTAATAGTAGAGGCTAAAAAGGCCATTGAACCAGTGTAAATACACGAGCAGCGTAGGCCCACGTTGTCCATAAAAATTTTAGTTCTCAGTATTTCTTAAAGTGCTTACATCTCTGAGCATCATCCACAATTATTATATTTGCTAATCGATTTTAAATAAATAAAAAGGGGATACATTTCTTTTTCTAATAATTTCGGGCTCTGAACATAATTACCTAATTTTACAGGCATCTCTCATTCCAACTGCCATGTATTCATCTGGTTGGCATCACTGCAGAAGCCCCACATCCGCAGGAGTTAGGAAACTACTGGTCGTAGCAATGACTCAGGGACAAGTAAGTATGTCGTAAGAAATTCGAATTTATTCTACGTTAAGACTATATCTAATATAAGAAATAATTGCATTCCAGAAACATGTTGTATTACGAAGTTTTGGAGTCGTTGAGATATCATATCAATCATTTCTTTCGGTGAGTGTTATATAAATGTTCACTAGGATAAGAATTTTCTAATAACCTTTTAAGAATAGGGTTTGGAGCCGTTTACACACCGCTACATGTAAATTGGTGGCATATTTTCATATGGATGTTTTTTGGTGATGTTTTCTTTCCTATACCAAAATATCTCTGACATTGAAGCATTACAGTTCCTATTTATTAATAAACAACATTACAGTCCATTTACATTACTGAATGGATTTATATATTGAACATGTCTAACCTCTCTATCTATGTATATAAATAATTTTACACGTTGATATTTTCTTAGATGGGTAATAATGCTAACGGTATGTTTTAATATTTCCATTTAAAAAAAAAATTATTGGACAATAATTATGAGCATTGTAAACCTACTTATTTGAAATAAAAGTATGCAAGTTTCTTGAAGTTTCTTCTCACTGAATGCTGCTTTCCAATAATGTTGGAAAGCAGCATTCAGTGTTTGTAGAAATAAAAGCGCTTCCAAATGCTTCATTGTGAAGTCTACTTGAATAAATATATTTCATTTTTGATTGTTGACTCTACTATTATTATAAATGCAAAATTAACTCTGTCTGTTATGTTTTCGCGCAAAACGGCTGAACCTAGATGATATTTGGTTTATTACCTTGAATTCCAGTTAAGTACCTTTTACTCCCACGAGGGAGTAACAGGTGAGCATTTATACTATGTATAACGTAATATAGTATACCAAATTTAACTGTTTATGTTTTATGAACATAAACCTAATGTGGAGTATAATTAATATTACTTAATCGATGGAAAATGTAACATTACGATTACTAATTATGGTAGCTTTCAATAACATTATCATTTAAAATCATGGACAAAACTGACTATGTGAAATTTATTTCTAATACACTAATATTTACTTTTCATTTACAGATTGTGAAATCTTCGTATTCGGCCTTTTCTATACTGTATTAAGGTAAACTTAATAAGCCTTATTTTGAAATAAAAATATGAATTACTGTTAAACCATTGGTTATTTTATTTGATCACATGATTTATTATATACTAGCTGTGCCCGGAACATTGTACGCGTTTGAAAAAAAAAATTATTGTAGAGTAAGTTACTCCTCATTAAATCAGTTATCTGCTAGTGAAAGTCCCATGAAAATCGGTCCAGCTGTTCCAGAGAGTAGCCGGAATAAACAGACGGACAGGCCAAAATTTTTAAAAATGTTATTTTGTTATATGTACAGTGTATACATACATATGCATTGAGTAAATAGGGCTCTTTTAATATTACAAACAGACATACATTTTATTATATGTATAGATTAAATTGTTTACCTTCAATTATCATGAAGGATTAAAATATACGCAAACACTTAAGAATGTAGATAAGCCCTCCAATCTTAACCTCATCATCTTTTTTAAATTTATGATTTTCATTTATGAACAGGCTAAGTTAAAAATATCTACGGATTTTTATTGTACTTTGATTCGAATAACTTGCCACAAGAAAAATTATTGATTTTGTAGATTGGGAATTTTGGCGTTAACAGCCTTCTGCTAGCCTAAAATCTCTACTAGCTTTTAAGAAGAATGTTTGGAGCTTACTCCAACACACTAGCTTATGCAAGTTTGTGTTTTTAATTGCTTTGCCTAAAGTAAAGCGTGAAAACCTTTGGGATCGGCAGCTAGTTAGCCAATAGTAGCAATCATTTTAAAATACAATAATTATTATATAATTAGGGCTATTTAAAATGATTTATAATATTACCTACTTACTATTGCTAAGGACCGTGATTTCATAATAATTTATGCATCATCTTTTATTAACTGCAATACAGAGACGTATTCAAAAAAGGAAAACTATTAAGCTATTTTAAAAAACCTTCATTGTTAAACTACAAATTAGTTTTACAAATATGTTTGATTGTAATCGATCTACACACGGGCCCATTTTCACTTGAATGAAAAATATCACTTTCACAACTCATACCTACTATTTACTTTTATAGCCCTAGTACATGGTGTGTAATCACCATCGTATGTCAAAATCGAAGGCAAAAAATTCGGGGCATATATGTGTAATAACCAAAGATATCAGAACTCTCTTAGGCGGCTTCTTGTGGAAGGCGGCTATCATGGTATGGGCATGTAATGCGGAGGAATGAGGAACACATTGTGAGGAAGGCCTTGAGCATGGATGTGGATGGATATAGAGGTAGAGGACGACCAAGGAAACGATGGATGGATTGTGTGAAAGACGATATGGCTAGAAAGAATGTTACTTGTGAGATGACGTCTGACAGAGAAGTATGGAAGGAGAAGACATGCTGTGCCGACCCCAAATAAAATTGGGATAAGGGCAGGAGAATGATGATCAGAACTCTCTTAGAGAGAGAAAGAACGTTCTTTGGTAGGTATAAGGTATATAAATAATCGTTCATAGTTTACTTAATACATAAGACTATTAAACAAAACAATATAGTAGAACTAAATCCGGTTCTGTATTTTCAATATCGTTATATAGATATAAAATGAATATTCTATGAGAAATAAATTATTGCATCCTAAACAAGTACCACTCTGATCAAAAATGTCAGTTTTAAAACAAAATTATATTTCAGATAAAACAACTAAATTTCTTTCAAAAATAAACAAAGTTTGGTCTATATCAGGACTACCAAATATGTGGGAGTTTAACGTATACCATAAGAAATTATACAAATACTTTCATAGAGTTTTAACACTGTGTATATTTATTTTTATAATATTGGAAATCGCGACATTTTTCACGGGGTCCTCTTTATCAGAGAGACAATCCAATGACCTGATAATATTCAGTTTATCACACCTTGTTCTTATATCTTATTACGTAGATGTAGAATACCATAAGAAAGAATTAAAAGAATTAATTTTTAAGCTGTGCATATCTTTAAAAAGTGTGTACAACGATCCTGTTATACAAATGCGTATGATCAAGAAGTCTTCTTACTACACCATTGCTCATTTTGTTACAGTCTCTGTATCCTTGACCTCTTATGGGTTTGATGGATTAATGGAAGTCATACGTTCAGGTTTTTATAGCTTATGAATCACCTTACAGCTAGCTAGTTATTATTGTGACTGAATTATATTAAATCACGCCTAACTTTCTTAATGATAGACGAATTTTCATGACTACTTTTCCCAGATAATTTCGCATATTTTGTTACTTTACAACTTTATAGCTTCATCAGAGAAGTTAATAAATGTCACTGAATTATACACATTCTTATCTTAAAGAGGAGAACGCCACCGTATCTATATAATATAGACATAATACTATATAAAAATAAAGTTTGCCTATGTTTTGCCAGATGGATCATTCATTACGGTGGTTACAGCCTGGCCTGATGTTGAAGACAACAGCACTTCAGCTAATCTTATGCGCCTTATTATTTACATCATCTGGTGGTTTTTTATGATAAGAGTAACGGCTGCCATCACGATAACCATTATGATAACTATATCTCTCAGTCACCAGTATAAAAACTTACAAAGTTACTTCTACAGTCTCAATGAGATATTTCAAGATCATTGTGATGAAAATGACCTAAATGAAAAAGAACTAAAATATGTTGAGGCCCTTAAAGTTGGTATTAAGTTGCATTCCGATACGCTGTGGTAAGTTTGATAAAATGGAATAACTCTCAGAAACACACTAACACTCAGAAATACTCAGAAATCTAACACTCAGAAATCAGAACAGAGAGGTTTAAATTTAGAAAAGTCTATGATTAAGCTATCGAACTATTCGATTCGATGATTTAATTTCATGTTAACTTAGAATTTTGTCAATAACAAATTCAATTTTTAGGTGTACACGACAATGTCAAGTGACATGCAGCACAGTTATAAGTGGACAAATACTCATAACCGTTTCCGTTTTGTGCCTTCTGATGCTGCAAATGGTGGTAAGATTCAAACCAATTGATTTGATCAATTCAAACATACATATATATTTGCAGAATGGTCTGAATTATAACTTTCCAGAACTCGGAACGAACGCTTATGAACGTTTTTACAATCATCACCACCAGCTCAGCCGTTCTGACTAGCAGTGGCTTTATTATGTGGAACGCTGGTGACATCACCATAGAAGTAAGTAAAATACGTCAACTCTACATATGAGTAAAATTAATCATGCTTGTTATATGTATATAGGGACTAACTTAAATGTTTGTTTTTTGTAAAATCTCTTTTTTTTTGTAAAATTAAAAACAAAAAAAGTCATTTATGTATATAGGTCTTATTATGCTTATTTGTGCCTCATAAAAAATTTAAACATCTGATGAAGCTAATAATGTACGAGTATATTACAAAAGGCAAAACAGGCATTGTATAAATTATATTTAATACAAGTAATCAATCTCCACACCTTGGTGGTTATTCTATAAAATATATAAAGATGCTATTCTCAAACTTATAACATCCGTTTAATTGTCAGGCAGCTCTCGTCCCGACTGCCATGTTTTCATCCGGTTGGCAGCACTGCCGAGGCTCCACATCCGAAAGAGTTAGGAAGTTGTTGTTCGTGGCAATGACCCAGGGACAAGTGAGTGTGATGAAAGTTCAGACTTAAGCAATAAGATAAACGGTTTGCCTAGAATTAGTTGATGAGCCACTGCACCGTAAACTTTCAATAATTATGATTTAATAACATTAAGAAAATCGTTTCAAGATTTGTTAAAATTAATTATAGTAACAGCCTGTTAATTTCCACTGCTTTGCTAAGGCTTCCTTTTCCTTTGAGGAGAAGATTAGGAGCATATTCCGACACAATACTCCAATGCGAGTTGGTGGTATCACATGTGGCAGAATTTCGAAAAATCATAAACAAGCAGGTTTCCTCATGATGTTTCCTTAACCACTGAGTTCGGGAGAATTGTAACCACAAATTAAGCACATGTAAATTCAGTGGCTTTCCTGGGTTTGAACCCACAATCATCGATTAAAATATGTGCGTAATGCGTACTAACCACTGGATCACCTCTTAAAAGTGATTACTTTAAAGTAATTTAACAATTACAATAAGTATCCGTTTTTAGTTTTATAGTACTAAGTTCTTTATTTGACATATTTGAAAACATATTTTTTGACTAAACTGTAGAGCTTATGAGAAATCAGGCATTGGAGAGTTAGAAACTTCGCTCTACATGAAATCTGAATCTGCATGAAGTGTCATATTATGGTCTCGTCTTGGCACTTTACATTCTATTGTGACTGGTATTCGTTACATACTATACTATCCCACGACACTCCTCGGTTATTGCAGCACATATCGACTGAATAAATTTATTTTATTGGCCTGAAGGCGTACGTAAGTCAGGTTTTGTTATTCATCTCAGATATAATTTTGTTAAATGTAACAATTACTTTCCAGAAACACATTTTTTTACGGAGTTATGGAATTGTTGAAATATCATATACGTCATATGTATCAGTAAGTACCATAATTATAATATTATATTAACATTACAATTGGTAATTAACAGTTTTGTCGAATAACATAATTGTAGTAAGCTGCTGGAAACAATTCAACAGAGCCTTATAGCCTCTATATCGCCAATACGTTCAATACTTCGATGCTTGAGAGATTTTTTCATAGAAATATAATTCTTTATTATTTATTCTGAAGATTAAAAACATATCGCTTTTTATATCCTATTAAATTATTTAATAATATTCGCTTTTCATTTTCAGATCGTGAAATCTTCGTATTCAGTCTTTTCTTTCCTGTATTAAACTCTCTTATACTAATAGTTGATGTAAATTATACGAGTATACACCTAATTTATTCTCTATATCTAAACCAACAGAGATAATAAAAATAAAATGCCTAGAAAATCTTTCTTTTTTTTACTAAAAGTGTACCGTATAATATTATTATACTGATATTTAAAAAATGTTAAAATACAGTAACAAAAGTAAGAAAATATATGTAGATTCATATTTTATTCACTTGGTCTTATAATCCTTACACATTTACATCTGCTTATAATTGAAGACGGCGGCTAGTCCCAGTCATTTGTGCAATGTCCAAGGCAATCTTAAAAAATATACACATATTTGTTTTTATTTTATGTTGTTTTATTCCTCCTACATTTGTACAAGCGCTATGCTATGTTGTGAGAACATCCCGATAGCCGCTACAGGTAGTATCGGAATACTTGGCATTGATATTTCGAACCTCGTCCAGCTCCGCGGTCAATGGGAAGGCAAAGCCAAATTGGCTTCAAAAAAGCTCGGTGTGCTCAGCGAGGCGAGACAGTAGACAGTTTCACGTCAGCCCGTCGCCTAAAACTTTACAAGGCGCAAATTCGGCCTCACTGCTCTCACCTCTGGGCGGGTGTTCCCCAGTACCAGCTCCTTCCATTTGACCGTATCCAACGTAGAGCGGCTCGAGTTATCAACGATCAAGCCCTTTCCGATCTCCTTGATCCTTTGGCTTTGTGTAGAGATCTTGGACCATTCTGCATCTTCTACCGAATTTTTCACGGGGTATGCTCCGAGGAATTGTTCGGATTAATCCCGGCTGCTGAATTTCACCTACGGAAATCTCGTCAAAATTCGAAGTTTCATCCGTACCACTTTACCACATCGCACCGCACTTTCCATCGGGCATCATAAAAAAAAATATAATTGCAGTAATCGCAAGTCATTTGCTGTGAGCTATTTAATAGTCTATCTTCGAAAATCTTCATCAGATCCTAGTAGGTACATAATAAATTAAAATCTATATATATATATATATACACGGTTCGAAAGTAAAACCTCCTTTTTATGTAGTCAGACAAAAAAATAGTTCATATTGATAAGTAGGTACAATTAGGAGTTAAGTTTATTACTAAAGATATTTACGTCGACCTGTGCTTGCAATTTAAGTTGGTAAATACATCGAGTAAACAAATCACACTTACTACTTTCACCAAGATTAAAATTTCTGGTAGGTTCAGGCAGAACCAATAGTATTATAACGTTATGTTATCGTTATGAATTTCATTATGGAGAACGTTTTAAGTTCGTGTAGTTAGATATCAGGCTCATTACGTCAAATTATATTGTCAAACAGCAAAACTTTGTGTTGTAAAATTCCGGTTTGTACGAAATACTAAATTGTTACCTCCCTTGTGCCCGTTGTGGCTTACCGGCTCTTCTATTTGGATCCTAACAGAAAAATATGTAATAGGTCAGTGTGGTACAAGACTAGCTTTTACAGGGTTTTTAATAAATTTCTTCATAAAATGAAGAAGTTGCACCCCTTGTTTTTGGCTTCAGCGGAAGAAGCATTTCAACCAATAAACCGTTCATCATACACTATAGAAAAAAACACATCAATATCCGTATAAAATAAATAAATAAATAATGGACAACATCACGTACATTACTCTGATCCTAATGTAAGTAGCACTTGTGTTATGTAAAATCAGAAGTACCGACGGTACCACAAACACACAGATCCAAGATAACGCAAAAAACTGATAATGAACATTTTCTACATCGACTCCACCTGTAATGGAACTCGGGACCTCGGAGTGGCATACCCATGAAAACCGGTGTAGACACTACTCGACAACAGACGACTTTTAATTGCATTATCATAAATATTTAAAATAAACAACAACAGCCTGTAAATTCCCACTGCTGGGCTAAAGGCCTCCTCTCCCTTTGAGGAGAAGGTTTTTGGAACATATTCCACCACGCTGTTCCAATACGTGTTGGTGGTATGCACATGTGGCAGAATTTCTATGAAATTTGTCACATGTAGGTTTCCTCATGATGTTTTCCTTCACCGCTGAGCACGAGATGAATTATAAAGACAAATTAAGCACATGAAACAGCGGTGCTTGCCTGGGTTTGAACCCGCAATCATCGGTTAAGACGCATGCGTTGTAACCACTGGGCCATCTCGACTTAAAAGAGAGCCGAAACCTGCATGTGTCTAAGTGTCAAGAAAATATTATAAAGGATGCGAATATAAATATATATTTGCACCTAGTTTTATATATAAATACATTATCAATAAATAATTTATGAGAGCGCAGCTGTTATGTCTATAATACTGAGTATTCCAGTTTTACTGAGCTGTTATTATCCTATGTATTATTCATAAAGTGACAATTAAGGCCACTTTCTTATACTGTCTCGTTGTACCAATTAGCCGTATCAAGCAATTTATTTTAGCAATTTGAATTAATAAAACACTCACATCGTTAATATTATATCAGAGAATAAAACTGTTTCGGGTAAATTCATAAAAAATGCATTTTAATACTTAATAAAAAAGGGTCAAAATAAAAAAAAAATGTTTTTATTTTAGTTGCCTGTTTTAATTTATTTAAAACAATATGTACGAGTACACTATAAAGATACAAAAATAAATGCCCACATACGATTTGTTATTTGTATAAAAACACAGCCAATGAAAAACATCTTCAAATTTCATAGCAATAATTTTTATAAAAACGTGTAAAAATACTTTTAAATTCAATTTGTAGTAAATATATATTGTTATGTTTCATTTACAAACTTATTTTTAAGAATATTATTTATACAATATGTCTATAAAAAAACAATATCAACTTAATATTATCGTATAAGTAATAAGACACTTGAGATAGTTATATAATTCAGTACATAATGCTACATTATTTCACTGATTAAGATCTTTATTTCGAGTTATTTCGCTTAAACTTTTAAGTATATAACGTACCCTGCATTACTGAAGATCCTAGCTGGATTTTGACTTATAAGTATCCTTTATATAAGTTTAAAAATTTATTTATAATAACAAAAATTAAACCCCACATTTTTCCGTACAATAATTTAGTATTTAACTTTTTCTGGTATCATTGTAAGAGAAACATGAAAAACATAGTTTTTCAAGTTTTTTTTTTTTTTATTTATAATCTACAAATGCCCATAACTTATATCCAATGCCGAAGTAAACTAATTATTTCAATTGGGGTTGAATGTTGGAACAGAGCAAAAGCAACAATAGTTTAAAATAAGTTTGGCTTACTGTGGCTTCGCTCGCGTTTTGCGAGAACGAGCGACGTTAGGTCTTAAGTTAAACACACTTTTTTTTTTTAAATGGAGAAAGAAAAAATATATTTTTTTATAACGCCAAATATTTTTTAAAGCACTACTTTTCTTCTTTATACACATAATCGATAAATCCCCTAACTTTCCATTCTTATGGGTATTGATATATTATTTCTTTTTAAAGTTTTTTAAAAACATAAATATAATAGTAATATCTGAAATATCTAGATTTTCTTTTCATTATAGCACACAATTTTTAAAAAGTAATTAATTATCACTGACTTTATATATGGCAGGAGTATATTATAAAATATAACTATAGCTATACTTAGTTTAAAGTTTAGCATCAAAGAATTTGAGCTCTCTGTCTTCTGGGAGCTTCTTAAAGTAGCTCTCGACGTAATCATCGTCAACTTCCGCTAAGGTCTTTGGCTTCCACTGGGGGTTGTTGTCCTTGTCGACAAGTAGAGCTCGTACTCCTGTAAATAAATAATAAAATTTTATAACATTAGCATAAAATACAATATTCTTCAGATTCAGAACATGATAATCACTCTTTTTACATAGATTGTCTTTATTAAATGCAGTTTAACTGCTTACATATATTACATAATTACTACAACCTTTTCTGTAGGTATATAAAAAAAATATAGACGCACATGGGTGGTAAATTGTAGTTAATAGCTACATTTTTTTATTGAGCAAACAAATACATACGTAATATATATGTGCGTACATGACAGTTGAATTTGATATAACCTTGATTTTTATCTTTATCACACAAGAACACTTAACAAACAAGAAATACATATAAATTTTGTAACAAAAAAATAGCACTAATATTACCAATGATTGCTATTGTATGCTAATTATTTTTTTAAACAATATCTTTATTGAATATTTTTTTATATTTTTCTGTTGCTTGGAGTTGATATCATGATATTTGTGCTGTTATTGTATAAAATGAGCATTCATACATTGGCATAAATATTCTTCCCCAATACAACAATCTTGTTATATCATCATATCATGTTGCTAAAATGTTATTACCAAATATTATATTGAAATAATCATTACCTTCAGGGAAGTCATGGTTCTCAGTAGCTCGGCAAGCAAGGCGATACTCCATTTTGAGACACTGAGGCAACTCCAACTGCGCACCTCTTTGTAATGCTCTCATTGTAATTTTCAAGGAACCAGGGCACATTTGATTCAATGTCTGTAAAATAATACAACATTCACATGAAGTCTAAATTACAATTCATTAATTAATTATTTATAAAAAAATATAGATTTGAGGAGATGTTTCTCCTCTCCTCTCCTTCTTGAGTACTGGTTGACAGAACATGTGAATCGTAACTAAAAATTGTAAGTTCATACTTAGAGAAGCACTGGTTTTCATGGGCCAAATTTATTTTATAAGTCATCAGATGCTTATTAGTAAAGAAGAAAAATTTGAGGAAATCTATGTGATTAATAATAGTCGAGATGGCCCAGTGGTTAGAACGAGTGCATCTTAACCATTGATTGCGGGTTCAAACCCAGGCAAGCACCGCTGATTCATGTGCTTAATTTGTCTTTATAATTCATCGCGTGCTCAACGGTAAAGGAAAACATTGTGAGAAAACCTTTAACATTGTGACAAATTACAAAGAAATTCTGCCACATGTGTATTCACCCACCCCCCATTGGAACAGCATGGAGGAATATGTTCCAAATCTTCTCCTCAAAGGGAGAGGAGGTCTTTAGCCCAGAAGTGGGATTTTACAGGCTGCTGTTGTTGACCACACTTCAATGATGCATTTTGATGGACATTAAGCTCTAAACATTTCTTTCCAATATTCAGAAAGAACAGCTTAACACTAACAATACCAGCGCAATTTACTTTTCATCAGTATTTTATTTCTATAAAAGCTTATTATGGATTTATCAAGAACTTCTCATGATAGTTACAGATACAAAGTACAGTAAAAACTACCACATAATTGTGATACAAATTTAAATGTAAATCAATAACAAAGTTATCAACCTAAGGTGCATAGAAACCCTCACCATTGGTTTTTGACAACTAAAAGTTGAAGATAATACCCAAAAACTTTAAGTTATAAGATATAACTGACCTTTAAGGTCTTAACAGACCATTCATTTTGAACTTTTTCAAGTCTCTCAATGATTTCTTCGACAGTAGAAGCAGCAAAGCAGTAGTTAATATGTTTGATGTTTGGAGCCAGTGAAAACTCTTCAGGAGGTTCATTGAACTTGTTAAGTAAAGAGTGTATTTCCATATCACTGGTGCATCTAAGCAAAAGCTTTTCCAATTCATATAATCGTTTGCTAGATACAAAGTGAGTAGCTATACCTGCTTTTACAACATCTTTGCCTTTTAATCTATCTCCTGTCAAACCCAGGTATAACCCTAAATTAACTTGCAGTCTCGGTAGGAAATAAGAACCACCAACGTCCGGAAACAGTCCTATCTTAGTCTCTGGCATTGCAATCATTGTTTTCTCAGTAGCGACTCTATACCTCCCATGAACAGACACTCCAAGTCCTCCGCCCATAGTGATTCCATTAATAAATGCTATGTATGGAATTTTTAATTTCCCGATAAGGTAATTTACATTATACTCAGTATGGAAGAACTTTGGACCTTCTACCCTATCAATTGCTACTTTTACGTCACCGCCGGCACAAAATGCTTTATCCCCAGCACCTTTAATTATTACTAAATTTTTACTGTTCTCCCATTCGCGTAACTGTGGAAGTATCTTAGATACCATGGATGTGTTCAAGGAATTCAGAGCTTTTGGCCTATTTAAGGTAATTATACCAGCATTGTTAATTGTTTCAAATAAAACATCTGCTTCTTGACTCGACATAGTTCGTTTTATAAGATGTGCCGTTTGCGGTAATACTCTTAATTTAAACATCTGGAAAGAGGGAAATAGAATAGCAATCTTAAAATATGAAATACTTTAAGTTATTACAGGTTGTTTTTTTGATTCCACATAGGTAACGCACATATTGATATAATAACAAAGTTACCTATAAAACTTTGTTAAAAGCGAAAAACTTGAAACGTACAATATATTTTAAACGTTACTCTTTGTAAATATGTGATTATATAATTATTACTTACTTTGAACTTAAGACTTGACTATATATTTAATAACAATTAATATTCATGAATTGTTGTTGAACTTAAAAACTGAACAATAGAATAGTATTTCTAAATAAGTCAACAATTGAAAACGTAATAATCTTTTATATTATTTACGGTAGTAATGTAAGATAATTTCAATGATAAAATGTATTACTAACAAGTACCAATTGGAACGAGAAATTAATAATTTTGTTATCTTATCTATCGTCTGTTGTTTTTTTTATACAGAAATTGACTAAAAATTTGAAGTTGAACGATCTTAATTTTCAATCAACTTTTTCAAGGCTGTCAGTTGCACTCTATAATAACTTATAACAACAAAACGTTTTTCCATTCTCTTTGATCACAACAATTATAGTACGAAAAACCATATAAGTTTTTTCTTATTAAGCTGAAATTAAGTAAAGGAAAGAAAGGACATTCATGAAATTGAAAAAAAACATATAATTAAGAAAACATTATATATTTACTATTTAGTTTCTGTTAATCTAGTTTTTAAAGGCTAGGTACTTTTCATACGATTTTATATGAAAAAATCACATAATCAATAAGAAGTTTCAATTATTCAAACTTAAGAATTTATGGTTTATCTTTATTATTTACTAAAATATTACTAAAATATAAAGCGTGGATAGATGGATGTTTGTAACACATTTAAGTCAAAACGGTTAAACACATCTAAAACTAAATTTGGCGCAAGGATAAATTTTAATCTGAAACAGCACATAGCTTAATTTGTATTCCAGAATATTACATATTTAATTTTTACAGTCGCAGGCGAAGCTGTTATAGGGAACTAGTATATTTTAATTAATTACATTTGAGTTAAGATGAGCATGATTAAATATGGTAATAAATATTTCATAAATTATATTAGTACTTTAATAAAATAAAAATGTATCAAGTGGAACGAACCAGCCGAATCAGCCTTAACTAAAATTTTACGCTACTTGAACGGGGTTGGTGGTAGTTCGACATTTGAAAATGATGATAGTGAAAAAAGTAAAATAAGGAAAATCAAAATTTAAATTGCCAACATACTTAAGTTCATTATTTTATTACCTACATTAAATTTGACTTTAAGAATACCAAAATTAGGCTGAATGGTGTAATCTTTGCATTATACAAGAATTGGATAAGTTTTATGTTTACTACATAATGTCATTTGTAATTTGACAATTCATTTGTAAATATCTGTTTTTTTTTTCTATTATATTTTAACTCATAAGTGACATTGTATACATCATATTTATACTTTATAGTATTGTTACTTTCTATAATGAAATGGGTCTTTTAAGAAAAACAATAAATTGGTATGCCAAGTTGGCTCCAGGTTGGGGTCGATCCTTGCCGCCTTACGAACATGTTGTTCAAATCGGTGATCCAATATTACGTAAAGTCTCAGAATCAGTGCCGGTAGAGAAAATTAAAACTGACGAAATCCAAAAAGTAATACAAAAGTTAAAATATGTGCTTGAAAAATATGGTAGTGTTGGAATGGCTGCACCTCAGATAGGAGTAAATTTAAGAATATTCGTTATGAGACTAACTGTAACGCAATTAGCGAAAATTCCCGCAGAAACTATCAAAATGAAGAATATGTCAGTAGTACCTTTTACTGTGAGTGAGTAGATAATTTATTATTTATTTTTTAAATCATACATTAAGTCAGAAGTTTAATTTTTGTTTGCTTCTAGGTTTTCGTGAACCCTAAACTAAAAGTAGTTGATTATAATAAAATTATCCATAGTGAAGGCTGTGAAAGTGTAAGATCATTTTCAGCAGATGTTGCAAGATATAATGAAGTCCAAGTAAATGGTAAATAAATAATATAATCAATGATAATGATATATATATATATGAATAATGATACATTGTATATATCTATATACAATGTATCATTATTAAAGAGCAATTTTATCATAACAATTTGTATTGCCATGGTCCAATAATGTTTGTTACTTAATTTTGTAGGATACAATGCAGATGGAGAAGAAATACTACATTTATTCAAAGGTTGGTCAGCAAGAATAGCCCAACACGAAATGGACCATTTAGATGGTAAACTGTACACAGACATCATGGACAGGAAAAGCTTACACTGCACATGTTGGGATGAAGTTAATTTATCAAAAGGCAAGATTGCAATACCATTCTGTCCACAGTAATTTTTAGTGTAAATATATAATTGTTTGTTGTTAGTTAATTATTAAAAAAATATGTATTTTATTACAATATCTTGGCATCATCATCATATAACTTGGACTATCTGGTTATATATCCTAAGGCAGATTAAATTCTCTCAACCCATTCAGTGTGGATAAATGGAATAAGCTTAATAAATTATACAGGAAGGTGATTCTTTTTGACAGGATACATTAATGAAATATGGTCCTTAATTGAAGTTTGCAGATTAAATTCCATATAAGAACTATTGACTATTTATGCTATATTGCTGGACTGGCTTGTATTAAGAGTACCATGTGCTTATTTACCAACCCACATTATATTAGATGAGTATCAGGTAATAATACACTCGACTACAAATTGTCAAACTATAAGGATATTCTACCAATATAATATAATAGTAAAAAATGAAAAAAATATGTTTAAAGCAATGTTATTTATTCATATTTTCATTACAATGCATAGGTACTTATGAATATAAGCTTAAACAACTTGTTAAAGAATAATCTTTAATAAATATAATTTGTTTAATACTAAGGATAAAGAGTTATTCATGCAAAAGTAACAATAATTACATCTTTATACTATTCTAACAACTTTATTTATTAATTTCAACTATTTGCATAATTGTTGATATAAAGCTGCATTAAATAAAGACATTTAGATGAAGAGATATTGTTGCCGCTCCATGTATTGTATACTCAATATGTGAATCATCAAAGTAAGCCATTTTCATTCTGATTGATTTGCAGTATTCCATGTTGTGTGTTTTAAATATTGCTTATTTCTAATTGTCCATGGTTTTTGTTTTACTTTTTATTTCAATAGATGGAAACATAATATTTACCATACATTATACAAATTTAGGCTCTTGCAGTAAGGAGCCACTGAGCACAGTCCAATATCAAGCAACATCTACATACCAGCTTACAACACTTTCCATATATGTATATTCCATACTGAGTTACACTAACTTTTGCATAACTCCCTCAGAAGTGAAGAAAAGTGGTATGCAATAGTCACAAGTAGCTGCAATGGGTGGCTCATTTATGCAGAGCATTTTATGTACAAGAATTCTAAAATATTTTTTATTTAGGAATATCAATTATGCAATGGGATCTAACACTAACAACAAAGTTACTGCAAATAAGGCAATAATTCAGGTTATAGTATAGTAGTCGTTATAATTTTCAACATTTGCTACATCTATGTTATTTAAACATTGATATAATTATTAGGAAACAAATCACACATATTACATTTTATTGGAGTACATATTTCTGCTGTCTTTATATCAGTTACGAGTGCAATTAATATTGTGCTTATTTTTTTTGTATAATTCATACTTTCTTGCTTATTTTTATTACCATTGTGCCGATAATATCGACGATAAATCCGCAGCGGAAAAACCGTGTCCAGAATCTACAGGAGTCAACTTACTCTTCATAAACTCGACACCAGGAAACTCAGCGAACCAACTCATCCATCCATACATATGTATGAAACATTTAAGAACTAATCATAATCTCTATGCACCACAGTTTCCTTCAGTCATGACGTAAGCCCAGCCTTTCCATAAACCTACAATTTCCATCCGCAGCGAATATCCCAATGCATCAGTTATCTGTAAAAGATAGATTAAGAAATATAAACAACTGCCATTCATTATTTTAATGTAATAGATAAATCTAAATAAATGCTAACTATTTCGCAAGCATCTAAGTCTTTCAAATTCAAATAAAACTAATTATAACGGATGAATCGCGTATATTAATTATTTTTAACCGCCAACGATTTCTCAGGCGGTAGTTGTTAATAATATTTCCTTTGTTCTTCTAATAGACAAATGTCATCTTAGTCTACCCGTGACCACGAACACTGCAAAGTGCTCGAAACGTCGGGATGTTTAAAAATAATTAATATACGCGATTCATCCGTTATAATTAGTTTTATTTAAATGTGTAATAACCGCGAAAATTTAAGACAACATTATCTTTCAAATTCTGCACTTAACATACGTGAATCTTTTGATATAAATTTTTTTCTTGTATAAAATATACAGACAAGGCGTGCAAACTCTACAACTCGATTTGTCGATAGTATCTCTGAATGATACCTACTTGGATAGAATTGCACAATGCCCAACAATGTTTACTAATAAACAGGAACATTCTTCATCGCTTTGATATGGTTATACAGTAAAGAAACAGCCTGTAAATTTCCCACAGCTGAGATAAGGCCTCCTCTACCATTAAGGAGAGGGTTTGGAACATATTCCACCACGCTGTTCCAATGCGGGTTGTTGGAATGCACATGTGGCAGAATTTCGATGAAATTAGACACATGCAGGTTTCCTCACAATGTTTTCCTTCACCGCCGAGCACGAGATAAATTATAAAAACAAATTAAGCACGTATATATAGCGGTGCTTGCCTGGGTTAGAACCCGCAATCATCGGTTAAGATGCACGCGTACTAACCACTGGTCCATCTCAGCTCTTATATGGTTATGCGCAGTGTTCATACCTAAATCTTTCTTCCAAATTTCTTGGTGGTAGGGCTTTGTGCGAGCCCGTCTGGGTAGGTACCACCCACTCATCAGTTATTCTACCGCCAAATAACAGTAGTCAGTATTGTTGTGTTCCGGTTTGAAGGGTGAGTGAGCCAGTGTAACTACAGGCACAAGGGACATAACATCTTAGTTCCCAAGGTTAGTGGCGCAGTGACGATGATGTAAGGAATAGTTAATATTTCTCACAGCGTCATTGTCTATGGGTGATGGTGACCACTTACCATCAGGTGGCCCATATGCTCGTCCGCCAACCTATACCATAAAAAAAAAATCTATGTAGTATCTATATATTTAGTGAGTCGTGTTACCTGAGCGGGTTGCTGGCCATGGATGTGAGGCTGGTGAGCGAGGGCGGCCCGCTGGCGAGGCTGAGGCGGTCGGTCTCCTCGTCGGCCTGGTTGTTGCGCAACTCCTGCAGCGTATACACGAACTTGCTCCACTCGTCGTGTCGCGGCTGCGCCACGCTCTGTGGATCGCGACTTCCGGCGTTAGCTACACTCTTGTTGTATCTATAGTGTCCCGATAATAGGATGAGGTACAAATGCTTATAAAAATATTAGTATTAGTATTGGTACCTCTGCTAGCTCGTAGACCCATATCTTGCCGGAGTCGTCCCCGGCGGTGACGTGCTGGCCGCTCGGGCTCCACGACACGCGGTTAAAGGCGACTCCGCCCTCTGACGTCACCGACGCTATCGGCACCTGCCAAACGTAGCCAGTTGCGTTGTAGCATAGGTATACGTGTAATGCGATGTACATACACAACATTGGTAGGTAAATAGGCTATTTGACTGGTTTTTAAAATCCATTTTATATTATTTAGTACAGGTTAAGGAACCCAGTAAAAGTTGTTTTTTTTTTTTTATTTCGAGTACATATTTGCCGAAAAATATGATAAAAAAAATTCCATATTTAAATAATGCACGAAAACGCTACTTGGACAATATGGCTCTACAATGAGGTCGGTGACGACTTTGCTGTATTTTAATCTGTGGTACATATAGTAGAAAAGCAAGGTTTACAAGAAAGTGACTTCATCATAAGCCCGGCCAATCAGGAGCGTATTGTGTCACGTGTCAAACGTTTGAAAAAATGCATTTTTATTTATTGATTTTTGAATAAATTAAGTATTATTTTTAAGTTTCGTTAGTAAATAACCATTTATAAACTCATAATATAAGCTGATTACAGTAATTCACAATTTATTTTTCGCATTGTCAAATAGCCTATTGTGGATTTGGGATCGATATTTTTGTTACCAATTGAATTGTTTTTAGTACATACAGTTTACTTGTGTACCTGTATTCTAAGACACTACACCACACCTATAGGTTGTAGGAGTGTACAAAATGTAGACGTAAGTGTAGCTTTGAAGCGATATACAGTCAAAAATCAAAATCAAAATAAACTTTATTCAAGTAGGCTTTTATAAGCACTTTTGAATCGTCATTTTACAATTAAGTGAATCTACCACCGGTTCGGAAAGTATATTCCACCGAGAAGAATCGGCAAGAAACTCAGTAGTTACTCTTTTTTAACATTTAAAAAATACAGCGTCATGTTAATTAAATACAATTATTTCAATTAATGTATCCTGCTTGGAAGTCAACGGGTATTGTCAGTGGGGCGTGGTCTCACCTCGGTGTCGCGGTTGAGGTTCCACAGGTCGAGGCGGCCGGCCGCGTCCACGGCGGCGAACAGCGCGGGGTGGATGGGCGACCAGCGCACGTCGGCCACGTAGTCGCCGCTGTCCTCGAACGAGTACAGCGCCTTGTTCTCCTGACAACCACACGGTACTTTACTATCGGGGAAACTCTTCCATACACGTTTAAAACCTACGAACTAACTAAAACTAAGACAATAAATCCAAAAACAATTATGTGCGTAGACATGTACACATGGAATGCCTGCGAATATGCCGTGTCCCACACGATGCTTTACTATCGTGGAAACTCTTCCATACACGTTTAAATTAGAATAGAATAGAATATATTTATTTGAAACACAGGCACAAGTATAACATATTTTTTCATATTTACGTTTACAATTTAAATTAAAGTATTACATTTTATTCTTATGTTTAGTTCATTGTTTTTGTGGTCTAACCTATCAAATTGTAAGTTTGAAGGTAGAAATATAAATGTCGCTGATGTTGTTTTTGTACAGAGTTTTAACTTTTACCCTCATTCACTAAATACTTTTGTAGTTTATTTTAAGAAATAAGATATAATAGTGACATCGGAAGAGTCTAGCGTTTAAGATACAGGCTCGGCCTAGTTTAAGCGCTAGTGTTTACTAACCTCAATATCAACATATAATCATGTAAAATATTATAATAGGTATTATAGGTTAAGACTAATGTACATTTCTTGGAGTAAATAAAGATTATTATTATTATTATTATTATTAAGTATTACAATAAAAAAGGAACAAGAGAAACAAAAAAACCTACGAACTAACTAACACTAAGACAATGAATCCAAAAACAATTATGTACGTAGACATGTACATATGGAATGCCTGCGAATATGCCGTGTCCCAAACAGGCGGACCATTCAGCGAAATATGGGTATAAATAAAACCCAATGCTGATTTTCAATGGTCACCTTTTTGTCGTATTCATCAATTCAAAATCATATTATTAGTTATAGGCTTGGTCTCAAGCAGGGTCGAGGCACGGTCTTAAATTTTTGGAGGGAATGACGTAGGAGCTATGTAGTCTGTGACGGAATTTTTTTTTTTTTCTTTTTTTTTTTTTTCACCCATAGACAATGACGCTGTGAGAAATATTAACTATTCCTTACATCGTCACTGCGCCACTAACCTTGGGAACTAAGATGTTATGTCCCTTGTGCCTGTAGTTACACTGGCTCACTCACCCTTCAAACCGGAACACAACAATACTGACTACTGTTATTTGGCGTTAGAATAACTGATGAGTGGGTGGTACCTACCCAGACGGGCTCGCACAAAGCCCTACCACCAAGTAAAATTTGAAGTACGTAAGGCGGTATGCCGATCGCAAGGATCATTGAGAGAATTAGTGACTCACCTTGGTGCTCCAGAGCTTGACGCTCCAGTCGACGGAGGCGGAGAGGTAGAGGTGCGCGAGGTCGAGCGCGGCGGGCGCGGCGTGACACGACACGGCCGTCACGGCGCCCGCGTGCGCCTCCACGCTGTCCGACACGCCGGCGCGCTGCCCGTGCCGGCAGCCTGCGGGCCACGGGACACGTGAGCCGACGGTACCCACCCTAACGGTACCATACGTACCACAAGTCCGAGCTCCGCTACTGACCGGTGTAGATGTTCCCGTCCTCGCTGCCCAGCACGAAGTTGTTGACGTCAGCGTGCGGGAAGTCCATGCAGGTGACGGCCACGGCCTTGCTCTGGCGGTGTTGCAGCTCCAGCGTCTCCTGCGGCTGCGACAGCATGTCCAGCGACCACGAGCACATGCGCCCGTCCGTCGACACCGAGATCAGGTTGTGGGCGTTCTGACTGCCTACCACGGATAGACAGTAGACTGGGTGCTACATAGACAAACAGAAAAACAATATTTAGAAATTAATCTGTTCATAAATCAGTAATTTTTCTGATAATAAAAATCAAACAAATTATATTAGGAGTAAGAGGGAAAAAGTATTCAGCAACGACTCACGGTGTGCGCGAGCGACGAGAGCGGCGTGCGCTGGATGGGCGTTCGCTTCTGCACGCGGTTGTCCCACAGCACGATCTGCCCCGAGTACGTGCCGCCCAGGATCAGATTCGGGTGGAACCTACACGAGAGCCAAAGCTTTAGCAGCAGCCGACCGACAAGCAGAGATACAGAGACGGGGGGAGCGCGCGGCCGACCTCGCGAAGGTGGCGCTCATGACGGGCGACTGGCAGTGGAAGATGTCCTCGGGCGTGGTCTTCTTGAACTTGGTGTTCCAGACGAGGCAGACGCCGTCGGGGTCGTGCGGCGCGTCGTCGCTGTTGTGGTAGGAGGCCAGCATGAGCTCGGGGTGCGCGGCCGACCAGTCGACGCACGTGACGCAGCGGCCGCGCGACCAGCGCTCGTCGGCGAAGGTGCGCACGAGCGCGAGGCGCGCGTCGGAGCGGTCGTCGGCGGCGCTCTCGCCGTCGCCGCCGCCCGTGTAGTCCGTGTAGATGTCCACGCTCTCGGCCAGCGCGCGCTCGATCACGCGCCCCGCGCGGCTGATGAACTTCTGGAACTCCGCCGACAGCATGATCGTCTGCTTCTCGTCGTTGCTCAGCTCGCGCACTGCGACCACACCAGAGACACGCGTCAGCTACGCTTACAAGCTCAGACTATTTCTAATCATATACTACATATGTATCTTATTAATTTGACAAAAAAAAAAATAACAAAAAAAAAGACCCACTGAGTTTCTTTCGCCGGTTCTTCTCAGGTCAGGGTGTTACATTTTCCGAACCGGTGGTAGTGTTTATTTGACAATCAATAAGTAAGTGTAATGCTTCTATATTGAATAAAGGAATTTGAGTTTGAGTTTGAGTTTAGACTCCTGCTAGTAGTCTTTTACCCCGCGCTCGACGTTAAAGAAGAATGTCATGGGATACCCGCCCTGGGTTTCATGCGTGGAGTACAATTACAATTTGCTAGTTTTACGCAAAGATAAAAATTAAATTAGAAGTTAACGAGAGTCTCCCCCCTTACCCTTCTTCTCCTTCTCCTCCTCCTTCTTCTCCTGCGGCGCGGCGGTGACGGCGGGCTGCACCTCCTTGACGGTGGGCAGTCCGTGGGGCAGGATACCCGGCGGGAGTTTTCCGTGGAAGGCAGCTTCCTCGTCGTCACCTTGTCGAGCGCCGTCCCCGTCGAATGTAAGCACTGGACGGTGAATAAGAATGGCCCTTTGCGGCGGCCGGTGACGACTACGTGGCTACGACTGACTTTCATTCTCTCTTATATAACGTATTTTCTATAACTTATCGGAAAATAATTCATTTTTAAACATTTTAGCTTTCATGACGTAAAGTCAGTCGTACCCTTTCTTTAATTCCATGAAGTCATTTTTAATCGATATTTATAAAGTTTTAAGAGTTAAGTGCTGAAAGTTACGTAATTAAAAGAAAAAAGTATCAATAATATAAAACGACTTCATAAAACATTACGTGATTCGTGTATGAAAGGAAGTACGTGTAAATTGCAACTACCTATTGAACTACTAGCGAAAAGGGTTAAGATGAACTACGCTTAGTGTATGTGAAATTACAATGTGTAAGAATAAAAAAAAATGTTAAAATCATTAAACCATATAGTTAAGAATACTTAATAAAAATAACGGATTAGGTGACATGTTTTTTTTTATCTTACACATTTTATTAGCTTTAACTAAAGCAATAATGATCCTCACGAAGATGATTCAATGAAATACTACTTTGGAACTTTCGATCGCGATATACGATATTCATTATTGTCCCATTGATCATACGAATTTAATAAATCAAGCCATAGACAATTTATTTTTTTATGTGACTAGTAGCAACAATCTAGTTATACGTCTTTACGTATTGTCATTTTTATACTAAATATTACAATATTTTTTAGTAGTTAATAATCATATTATCAATGGCTAGATTTATTATCTTTAGCTTTGGCTTTCGATTAACGCAAGCATGTTTCATTGCGGTCCGCCAAAGACATTGTGCATGTACTTTCATAAAATTTATTCCAAACGTGACGTGAAATTAAAAAAATGCTTTATAGTTACAGTAAATACATTATATACTTTCATATTAAAGTTTAGTTGCTTGCATTAAGTTTAGCATTCTTAGTCTATGGTAATTGCAAACATAAATATTTACTGTATCTATTTAATAATTGCAAGTTCCTCTTATATATTCTCTAAAACAAATATTTTGAGTTGTAAACGTTCGTGATTCGATAAAAAAAAACGAATCAAATGCAGCTACAAGGCAAACACACTTACAGAAAGCTTTAAAACGTGAGTGACAGAAAGCTCTAATAAAAATCACGTTATGCAAAATATTAAAACTTCCCGAGCTCTCCACTAGAGAGATGAATTTTATAAAATATATACGAAAATAAATGATATGATGACACATGGTCATGCTTACAAAATTTTCTGTCACATGCATATTATTTTATTTTATTAACAAAAGAAACAAGGCCGACATTTATATTTAGCGTATATCTTACAGTAGATAAAAAATATTTTGATATAATAATAATTAAAAAAAAAAAAACTACAGACAGATTATAATATCGAAATTGTACTATAATGTTAACCCATACAGATCGATTAAGCGTGATCTGCTAAATGCCGCTAAAATACAAAATGAAAACAAAAAATAATATAAACATCATTTTGTTTACATATTGTAATAGTTGCATTAAATTAACAACAAATATATATGGGTAAAAAATCTGTATGGGTCAACAATACGATTCGATCGTTAAGAATGTGCTATGTTAAATGTTTTGTTAGCATACTATATTGATAGATAGCGTTACATATATGAAATATATAAATAAGGAACAAACATGCTAAGTGACAGTGGCACAGGCTTCTACCAAGGGCAAGTTTAGTTCAATGATTCTTATGATCCAGATTTGAAACCTACCTGTGAACTCGTCCTCCCACTCTAAACCCGGGTTTAGATTGTACTCGTCTTGAAAAAGGGAGGAAACAAAAAAAAACAATGTCAGTATTTATCGACCATTATAAATTATAAATTAAACTTTATACACATATTAGCGATTCGTGTCTGATATTATACATAATGAAACGCGACTACATTTGATTTAACTGTAAAACTTTCTTTAGGGTATTCATTTCTTTTTTGGACATGGCGCTACAAACGCTGGTGATATTTTGTAAATTACATTATAAAACAACACAAAAAAATATAACTTTTAGATTACAGATAACGTCCCTTAATTTTATTTCTTATAATTGATAATTTATTAACATTTACAGGTTATATGATAGTTTATGGATGAATTATACAATTTATAAACTATTGGAAATCGGTTTCAAAGTATTCGTAATTTTGTTTGTAGGACTAGGTCCAATTCAAAGAATTAGTCAAACTTCCAAGTCCTAGAGTTAAATTAAATGAGTCGTTTGTGTTAAGACCTGTGCAGTGTTTGTTAGTGGAATCGAAAGGTTAAGTGGGCGTGAGATGATATGGCGATCCCCATACCACCACCATAATCGATACACATATTACATTTATAGATCATTATATTTCTGAACTAATTAAATATTTGCGGCCTCGTTAGTGGTTCTTTTGACCACGTGGAGAACTCTGGAAGGCCACATTATTTTTGTATTTTTTTTTTAATTATATAATTTTTGGTAATGGAATGTACCACATCATACGACGATGCATTAGTCCCGAGCGTTGCTTGACCACTATACGTAGATTATGTACCAGATTTCTAGATAGATGTAACAATTGATAGCTGAATACTCATTCTGGCTCAAAATATCGAGTAATCTGGCTCAACCGTATCTATGAAATGTTAGTGAAAAATTCTAGAAGCGTGAAAGAGGATACTCTATATATACAGAATAATAGATGTCCTACCGACAGTACAACCGACACCATGTTATTTGACCGACATAACAGAGAGGTAATGTTAGGAGAACGATAGGAAGCGATCAGGGGGAATAATGACTTACCGTAGTAGTCAGTTGCGTGCGCTATATAAGGACAAAAAACGAAAATATTCCGTCAGTTTTAAATATACACACTGTATATAAATTATATATTATAATAGCTAATATTATTTTTCACTTATTTACTTCATTGTATAGATATATTTTGGAACTTGATTCGTTACTATTAGTAATTCATAGTTCTTAACTGTAGGCGAAAATATATATTGTTAATAATTATACTATCAAAACTGAATAAAGTTCCACGATATTCATTCAGCTTTTTTCATATCGATACTGGGAATTTATTTAACCTTAAACAATAAAATGATATAAAAGTGCTTTTTTTCATTAATATTGTTATAAAAGCATGCGTTTGTTGGTCCAGTACGAAAAATGTCATGCGATATATTTTTTAAACATTTAATTGAAAGGGGTCATCCATAAATATTCGTCGCAGTTTACACACTTATTCAATACTCTGTACCCTTCCATCACGCTTCCCTTTCGCCTTTTTTTAATTTTTCACTAAATTTTCACAAATTGTAAAACATCGAATCCAGATTATAAAATAAAATAAATAAAAAAAAACAGATAAAAAATATAATTATAGGTCTTTGTTCCTTTCATTTCCTTTTTGCGCGCCTATTTATGGATGGCCCCCGAACATGGACTCCCAGAGATTATCATCACTTTCATGCATTAAATGTGAATCGAATTCAATCAATTGTAACAAACAAACACATAATTTGTAATCATCAATGACCGTTTAATTGTATACGTATTAAAAAAGAAAAAAACTTTTTTTTTTAATTTATAAGTCGGCGGTCAATGGCCATTAATGATTATTCCTTAGTTAAAAGAATGATGAGCAAAATGAACAGGGCTTGATGTAACGATATAAATTTTATACTAACTATCCTTATTTATAAACGTATTTCCATAACATTCGTTACAGACTTTGAATAATCTACCATAGACAAAAAAATCGTATGTAAGAAAAGAGCTTATATCAAAATTAATTAGCTATGTAGTGTTGATTTAAGTAAAATAGTTTTGAAATAATAAATTTTTTGAGTTAAAAAATATTTTCTTACTTTTTGGCGTATCAATTTGTATATATGCTGTATAGTATAGCGTTACCAAGCCCCGTGTGAATGTTAATAAAGTTGTAATTACCTTTCCGTGGCCGCCACCAGTCCTCCATGTATCCTGCAAGCGGTGATGCATTGGAAGAGCAGCCTTTTTTATGGTAGCACAAACACAAACATTGCACCTAACTCATACAGTATTTACTTTTGCTTCTTTATTATTAATTATTATATTTACGATTATTAATATTTTTTCGACGCAATTTTTGAACAATCAACAAAATTTTACCTTAACCAAACATTTTACTTTTTTTATTTTTTTTTTTAACTCACTGGCAAGGAAAAACAAAATTGAATTAAGAATTATAATGAAAACAAACTTACCCATAAGTAAGTTTATATGCGCCTTTCAGGCTTGTCCTTTTTCATGTTAACATTTATATCGCTGTTTTTTTTTTTTTAATAGGTAATTGACTGCGTTAATAAATATCATTAATTTAAAATAAAACCTCTACAAAAAAATTAAGGACGTTCTTTTCCAAATTCAAAATTATTACTTAAATGTTATATTGTAGTAACAGAATAATTGACCTAAAATAAAAAATAAAAAAGGAATAGTTGGCGTTTTCAGAATATACGTAAAGCCAAAGAAAACAAAATTTTGCGTGAAAGTTCGTAGTCCGAATTTATGTATGTATGTAATCATGAAGTACTGATACAAAGTTAAAATATTGCAACTTCTATTCTAATAATTCTCTAGTCACTATCGTTACGTGTGTGTGTATGCGTTAACTGTTACTAATGCGAAATAATAAATCTATTTAATACGAAATAAATTCAGACTACCGTCAAGGCTAGAACATAAAGTACGCGTGAAAAGTAAATACTGTCCTTGTAACTAAAGATGTCATTGGTTAACACAAAAATGGTCTCATTTGCAAATATACATATTCCACAGATAATGAAACAACTAAAGCTAAGGTATACAACTATTATGCCATGGAAACTAAACAAAAAAACGCGTTACTCATGAAATTAAACTAATTTTTTATTGTTAGTCACAATAATCCAATATTTGCAAATGACCTTGTTAAAACCATCACCCAGACATCACAGTTAAATCATTAATATATTAATATTTTATGATACAAACTCTCAGATAAATCTTAAAAAATATATATTGTATTTGAGAATTTGGTTAGTCAAAAAATCATTTGTAATTTAAATCAATAAAAAAAATAAAAGCTATTTGATTTAAAAAATGAATACAATTCAGTATTATTTTATCATTTTTTGAAATTTACTCATTTAGAAAAATAAAAATTTGAATCATTATTATTAAAAAAAAATTGTTAATAATAAAAACCAAAACAGTAAGGAAAGGAAAATATAAATTCAATGACTTACCATCACGCAACTCTGTAACGCCTGAAGCCGTGGTCTGTGTTTGCTTCGCATATGTGACATTTTCTTTCGGAGGAATGTCTGTTGACTGTACAGAGACGACTTGCAACTGAGGTGGCTTCTTTAAACCTCTAAAAAAATACATTTCAAATCATAATAATTTTAAAGAGATGAAGTTCCAAGTCATTACTTACAGTTAAAAAAAAAATTAAAGATTTGTAAGCATAACTAATTCATAACATAAAATAAGTAGGTAAATTTAAAGATGACCATTCAAATAAAATGCTTTAGTTCAACACAATACAAGCATTATACTTAGTTATTAATTGTTTTGTTTGAAAATATAGCCTGACCTGAGAAGAACTGGCATAAGAAATACAGCAGGTTTTTTTTATCACATACTAAGTACTTTGGTGTGCTGTCAACCATGAACTCACAAATTACATAAAGATGCAAAATTTATTTTATAATTTTTAGTTCAGCACCATTTGCATTTTAGGTGCCTTCTTGGATTGTTGTAGAACTATATACAGGGTTATTGGTATCGACGTATGCCCGTTAGGAGGTGATAGGGGTGACTATTTGCATTAATTTTAACCCCCATATGTATAATACAAAGTGAACCAATTTTGAGTTATCACATTCTTTAGCTGTTTTCAAAATTTGTCAAAAATGCAATTTATAAAATTTATTTAAAGTAATCACTTTTTACTATTTAGGTACATAAAAGTACGTAATTATGTATAAAAATCAAAATCAAGTTTCAATTAAAATCTATTTTTTTCTTTTGAAAAAAAAATGGTTCACTATTAGATTATGCATATGGGGGTTAAAGTTGTTGCAAATAGTTACCCCTATCATCTCCTAATGGATATACGTCCAGTTACCAATAACCCTGTATATTTCTGTACAATTAATTACAAACTTAATGTCAGAAAGAAGTCTATAAATACCCGTGTGGAGGCAGGCTAGATTTGTCTGTGTGTGGAAGGCTGGCATCTGGTGATGCAGTCTGTGGCGGAGTAAGTGATGTCATTGAAGACAAAGATGAGAGAACATCTTTGACTGGTGCAACTCCCAGTGATGATAACATCTCGTCCAGATCTCGGCGACTGTCCAGGCTTGAAGCCGTGGATGCACGTTGCTGAAGCATATATAAGCACATTCTATCACTGAATTTATTTTACATGAAAATATATTGAATTAATGAAAATAATAAATACTGTTATTCCATATTCATATTACAAGAGATTGTAATTATTACCAAAGCTTCTTCAGCATCTTTTTGTTCCTTTTCTCTGCGGCGACGGTCTTTCTCTTCACGGAGAGCTTGAAGCTTAGCCTTTTTACGCTCCAACTCTGCTTTACGGTCCGACATACTGGACATTGTTGATTCTGTTGATTAAAACAAAAAGAACTATTCATTTTAGATTTCAAGATGGAACTGATTTTGGGCATTCTATTGAATTGACATTTTAAATCAATAATATTGGATTATAAATAAAACTTTTATGGTAATTATAGTTGCTATTATTATATAGCCGTATAAACGAAAAGTAATTTTTAAATCAAGTGAGTTTATTAAAGTGCTGTTAAAGTTAAATACATGATTTCTTTATCCATGTTGTGTTAACTAAATTAAATTCCCTCTTATCATATATTTTTAAATACTGTAATTTGCCTAATGTATATGCATATAAGGATTCTTATTAGATTTTTTTTTTTTTAATTAAATTTAAATATTTTGTGATGAATTATTTACATACACATTTATTATTGTATGGGTTTCTACCATATCTACATGATTTATCTGTATTGAAAGTGTTTTTATTAAGTAATTTGGGATCAAATAGATACCACTTGTTGCTCTTAGTTGAAAGTTCGATGGGGCCAGTAAGTATTGATTTTTCAAGCAGGTTGACACTTATACAACTTGACAAACTCTGAGATCATTTGAATAATTATGACTCATATTAATCAAAACAAACTTACCTTATAGTTTTAAGCGAAACTGAGGCTTTAATACATGTTTAAACATAAACACGGTAAAATAAATGCCGCATGAACGTGGCAGAAGAAAATATTGATTTAATGCAGGTAACGGGAAAGTTGGGAACTGCAGTAAGACATATATGGTAATAGGTGTAACCTTAAGGGACTTTACTAATTTTTAGTAATAGATTATTTGTCACTAACTTTAATTCACTTAATTTTAGCTATGGAATGATTTTATAATAGTTTATAGAAATTAACTTGTACCAGACAAGTCTGAATAATGTACAGAAAAATAATTTTGCAAATTGCAATTGTTGCCAGGTGAAATTGCTTATTTACTGCTTAATATCATTGCAACACACTATGTATATCAATTATACTTATTATTAGTGGCAAGCGTTTTTTTCTAATTTTTTTACATTGTGTATTAATTTGAGAATTAAATTTATTTTATTTTTTACGTACCGGTTTTTTAATCTTAACTCTTACTAATTACATTTCTGAACGGAGATTGCCGTTAGTATGTTTTATATTACGGTGATCGTTTTCTAAATATTTTTATTGGTCAAATACGGAACTCATTTGTTTTAGCCAATAGAATTAATTTGAAGTTAACAGTGCTGTCCGTTTTGTTTTCAACTTTGATTGTTAACATTTTTACGTTGACAAAGAAAACATTCCTCTTGGGTGTTGTCCGGCTTGACGAGTGTGACAACGCTGAACGTAATGATCAAACAATCTAATTTGATTCTTTGACTCGAGAAGTATTTTATTTTCCGAAATCAGTACAATTCAAATATGAAATTATGATGAGCTGCTCAATATTACATTATTTTTTGTTGTTCTCCTGCATCGCTACATACATAAAAGCAGGTGAGTAACAGCAACGAAATTGAAATTGTTCGTAAACATTAAACTGATATACAATATGAATAAATCTATAACGGAAATATCAACTCTGGTTGCTTGAGATAAATATTTGAGTATTATGTACTAAAAGGTTATATTGTTGTTGAACCGTAGTCGTTGAAAAGTAATAAAAAACCATGATGATATGGATAATTTATGTATCGTTCAAAAATAATTAAGTAAAAAATAACTAATTTTATGTTTTAGATTCAGCAAGATATTACTACGACTACGAATGTAACGAGCCTCTCGTAGAAGGTGCTAAACTTAGTGCTACTTCGAGTTTAAGGGACAGAGGTCCTGAGAATGCTAAGTTGTATGGTTAGTTTCATTACTTGTAATTTATATTTTATATACATAATAACTGCAAATATTATTTTATATAACAAAAGTGCAAGTATTTTGGGCTTATAGAATTATATCGAATTGTTATAGTTTTGATATTTTATTTTTATTTTAAGTTGCAGTAAGTTTTAGGACACATTTTGTGACATCAATGCTGCAAAGCTTTTATTTTATCAAGATTATTTAACGCATAGTTAGTTTTGTTTTTTTTATGTGCATGTCTCTTAAACATTTTTGTTTTTAAACAATTTGCAATGGCTTGTGTTATTGAAATTACTTATTGTTCATTTGATACGAGTGGACCCTGAATTAGGATTAATTCCTCTACAGGTCAACAAATGTTTTAAAAGAAATAAAAAATTATCACCATTGTCAACTTGGACAAGGTTATTAAAGAATATTAGGCGATTAAGTACTACTAACAATATGGACAATTTAAATGTAAGATGGGCTTTCAATGCCAGTGCCTGGCAACCAACTGCAGACCAGATATTGGCAGCTTCAAGCTATATCCAAGCAGAGGAGAAGGAAAGAATATCGAGATTTGTTTTTCAAGAGGATGCAAAGTCCTCATTGATAGGACGTCTGATGTTGAGAAAATTTGTTCATACTTCATCACATATACCTTATGAAAAAATACATTTTAATAGAGACAATCGTGGCAAGCCTTTCCTGCTTGATGTAGGTGATACACCTGTAAACTTCAATGTTTCACATCAGGGAGATTATGTTGTGCTGGCCGGTAATTCAATGAGAAACATCGGCATTGATATTATGAAGATTGAACCACCTGTGAACAAAAATATTCCTGAATTTTTTCGTATAATGAAAAGACAATTTTCTGAATTTGAGTGGTCAAAGATCTTTAGTTATTCTACGGAATTGAAGCAAATTGCTTGTTTTTATCGGATGTGGTGCCTCAAAGAGAGTTATGTTAAAAATATTGGCTTGGGGATTACAATCCCGCTGAATGAAATAAGTTTTTCTGTTAAAACAGAACTGAAAATAGGTTCTATTGTCACTGGTACAACATTATATGTTAATAATATATTGAAGGAAGATTGGTTGTTTGAAGAGACTTTGTTGGATGACAAGCATGCTGTAGCGGTATCTTTACAAGTGGATAAAAATGTGAAAATCTCACCTGTGCCTTATGAATTTTTAACTTTTGATGATATAGTAAAAGAAGCCAAACCTTTTACTGAGCCGGATGCTACATTTACAAACAATTTCCTCGCAAAGGAAGATAAAAATTAAATAAAAATTGGGGTTTAAAGAGCTGTCTGATTGAGTGTGTTTTTTGTGCAATGGGTTATCAGATATATATAGTTTTAGTGCTTTATTTTAAGTCATAATGGTTTTTGACATATTATAGAAATAAAATTATGTAATAAAATAATATATTTCATTATACTTACTAACCCACCAATGTATACTAACAAGAGGTAAATCTACAGTTAAAAAAGCAAATTTTAAATAAAAAGGTTTGAACGCGTGGACGGCATCAGAGAATGATTTCGATCAGCGACTTGTCATTGATTTGGGATCTGTGAAGAATATAACAAGGGTTGCGACTCAGGGAAGAGCTCATTCCAGAGAGTTTGTTCAAGAGTACCACATCAGTTATGGGTCGAATGGACTCGATTATGTACGATACAAAGCCCCGGGCGGTGAAGTTAAGGTAAATATCGAAAGCAAGATATTCAGGGCTAATGTTAACAGGAATGTATTCAATAATTCTTTGCATGTTGTAGTTTAGATGCTTCACTATTACACAGGCACTGATAAATTAGTGGGTTGTATTATATAATTATTTGTTATTTTATTTCATATATACCGGCTTTGTATATATATAATCTAACTAATTTAATAAATGATTTTGATATTTTAACTGGATATTTAAATAGTAAGAAAAGTATACCATTTTCGAATATTCCTAAAGGAAGTTGTTCTTATTTATCTGTAAAGATAAAAGTCCAGGCGAGATATCAAATAGTTTGATACTAACTAAAGTAGAACTAACATTGGTGAAGGCTCGTCAGCATGGACCGCGATGGAGAGCTCGTACTACCAGCACCTAACGGTGAACTTGCACGCGCGTAAGGACCTCCGCGCCGTCGCCACTCGGGGGCGCTTCGCCACCGAGGAGTTTGTCACAGAGTACATGATACAGTACTCCGACGATGGCGAGAATTGGCGCTCTGTGTCCAGAGCCGATGGGTACACGCAGGTGATGTAGTTCACATATAATGGTCTTGTATTATAATATTTATCTAAATTAACTACTAATTTAACATTTCTGTGCATATATTTAGTTGGTACTATTTCTGGCTTTCGAATTTTTCTATTTATTTTAGAATTATCTAATTAAAAGTTTATGGCTCGGCGCTTCTACGTTTAAAGTGTTAAGTATAAGTATAATTATTTTTAATATTTATTTAGGAAGATAGACTTTTATGTCACCTGATGCTAAGTGGTCTCCTACACTGGCTTGAAACCAAGCGATCCATATATAAAAATAAATAAATATAATTTAATAAAATATGCTCCAAATTTAAATTATTTTTTTTCTACTGCCTGATCTCTTATAAACGCTCGGCCAGTAAGCTTTGTAATATACAATAAATATTAATAGAGTTGTCACAATTAAAATATTTCTGTTCTCAGTAAATATTCTGTGTATATTTTTTACCATCGCTGGCTTAAAACATGACAAGTATAAAATTTATAGGTAGATGATTGTTGATGTTTATTGGTCGATGTTCAACGAAGTACAAAAATTTGCCAAAATCATTTGCTTCTTTTTATTATCGTGAGAAAATCTGCTATATCACTTTGTTAAAGCTATGGTCTGTTCTCTTCCTGACCAAATTCGATCGATCGATTTCATCGGAGATTAGCCAACGAAATATTATAGTGCTGTCTTTGTGCCAACACGAGTACTCTCAAAATCTTCTTCCCACTGCAGTATACCTCTAACGCGCACTGCATCAGCGTGGGCACTTACTTCTTCTTTAGTAGAAGATGTACTTTTTTCTTAAGTCATTCGCTAACCGTTGAATATTTTCGAATTATAGGCATTGGATTTTTTTTTAAACAGTTCAATTAATTATACAATAAGACCAGTATTCGCCCGCTACTTTTCTCGCATTTTAGGGTGGTTGTTGTCATGTGTTAGGCAAAAAAAGTAAGCCTATGTCCTATCTTGAAGTTCAAGTTTGCTTCATACCAAATTTCATCAAATTCGGTGCAGCGGTTTGGTTGTGAAATAGCGACAAACAAACAGACAGACAGAGCTATTTTCACATTTATAATATTAATATATATTATCAGTAAATAGTTTCGATATTGTAATATCTGTGTGTGTGTTGTAGATGTTTGAAGGCAACCACGATGGGAACACGGTGGTCAAGAATGAGTTCGAAGTTCCGATCATTGCGCAGTACATCCGCATCAACCCGATGAGATGGCGGGACAAGATATCGATGAGGGTCGAAGTGTACGGTTGCGACTATGGTATGATACTTACTCTATCTTTGAGTATCTAAAAGTAAATAATAAGTTTTGGTACTTGATATGTATCGTTATATTATTGTCCAAATAACTTCAACCTAACTTAAATAGTACTCTATGTTTTATTCTGACGTATAACCTATATTACTGTAAAATTTCACCCAAATCCGTTCAGTAGTTTTTTTTTTTGTGAAAGAGTAACAAACATACATACGTCTATCCTCACAAAATTTCGCATTTATAATATTAGTAGGATAATACAAAGTTGTATACATATCATCAAGGGACATGGTCGTCCTGCAACTAACAGCACGTGTAATAAAAATATTTAACATAAATCTCTGCGTTATCAAGGATATATCTTAGGTGGCAAATCCTTGTGAGGTCACTCCGGCTGCAACAAAATATTTGTTCAGTCGGTAGTATTTACTCAGACATGGACAATAGGCTATTTGACAATGCGAAAAATAAATTGTGAATTATTGTAATCAGTGTATATTATGAGTTTAAAAATGGTTATTTACTTACGAAACTTGAAAATAATACTTAATTTATTCAAAAATCAATAAATAAAAATGCATGTTTTCTAACGTTTGTCACGTGACACAAAACGCTGATTGGCCGGGCTTATAATGAAGTCACTTTCTTGTAAACCTTGCTTTTCTACTATATGTACCACAGATTAAATTACAGCGAAGTGACGTCACCGACTCCTTTGCAGAGCCATATTGTCCAAGTAGTGTTTTCGCGCGTTATTTAAATATGGAATTTTTTAAATGATATTTTTCGACAAATATGTACTACAAATAAAAAAATCAACTTTTGCTGGGTTCCTTAAGCTCTACTAAATAATATAAAATGGATTTTAAAAACCAGTCAAATAGCCTATTAGTACCGAGTAAAATTGTCAAAGTCATGGTGTTTCAGTCGCGGATACGCTGTACTTCAACGGTTCGTCGTTAGTGAAGGTGGATCTGCTGCGGGACCCGATATCGGCGTCGCGCGAGGCGATCCGCTTCCGCTTCAAGACGACGGCGGCGTCGGGCGCGCTCATGTACTCGCGCGGCACGCAGGGCGACTACATCGCGCTGCAGCTGCGGGACAACCGACTAGTACTCAACATCGACCTCGGTAATTATATTCAATCAAAATCAAAGTATACTTTATTCAAGTGGGCTTTTACAAGCACTTTTGAATCGTCATTTAACAATTAAGTGAAGCTACCACCGGTTCGGAAAGTAAATTCTACCGAGAAGAACCGGCAAGAAACTCAGTAGTTACTCTTTTTCAACATTTAAAAAATACAGTCATGTTAGTTAATTTTTAAGTTAATACAATTATTAAATTAATATATCCTGCCTGGAAGTCAACAGGTATTGTAAATCATATACATTTAAATTTAAACTCGCTAAATCCTATGGCAAAGTCTATACTGTATAGGTATTGGAACAGACTCAAGTGATAAATATTGGGAGCGCTTCATTGTATAAAAACGTTATCCAAATTCAAATAACGCCAGTACATGTATTTATTGAACGTTTTTGTTTTGTTTTTACTATACACATGCTATATGTCAGTAATTGTCGTTGTAAAGGACATTGTCCTTTCTAAGGAGGATTTAAACGAATCCTCACATTTTAATTCGATACTGTGTGTATGCGGTGCATTTTCATCCGACATGTACAAGTTTTCTCATGAAGTTTACAGCCGAGCATGAAATGTTTACAACACTATAGTGTTTACAAATGTTTCTATACATATAACTTTACTTGGTGGTAGGGCTTTGTGCAAGCCCGTCTGGGTAG